>NC_091952.1:6319358-6529075 GCF_031021105.1 Erythrolamprus reginae | reverse complement strand
AGGCAGGGGGTTGGACTTGATGCCCCCCATGGCCCCTTCCAACTCTAACAATGAATGAATGAATGAATGAATGCATGAATGAATGAATGAATGAATGAATGAATGAATGAATGAATGAATGAATGAATGAATGGAGCCAGGCCCCCTTGGATACCCTGGGCCAGGGGAGTTGCCAGCTGATGCAGAGAGTGGGAGTGAGGGAGAAAGTGACCTGAGCGAACCCGAGAAACCACTAAAGGGGGCTGATGTGACAATGGGGGAGTGGTCCCAGTCAGAGGATGAGGAAGACATGAGAGTGGAAAGTCAGTGGATAAACCCTCTCTCAGGGGTGGGCTACTGCCCGGATGAGGGGGAGAATGCAGTGGGGGTAGTGAAAATGGAGTTCCACCCCAGAGCACCCAATTTGCACTGAAAGATGTTGAAGGAAAATGCATAAGCCAGGCCCACAGTGTGGTAGTAAAAATTTTGGTGGCCTTTCACTGCCTTCGCTATAGAAGATTGTTAAGAAGGCGAGAGGAATTACTTAGTAAAAAGGTATTAGCTTACAGTCTTAGCCTCTTTGAGGTGTGATGTCACATCCAAGCAGTACAAATGTGTGGATGCTGTCAAAGTCCCTGATGAAGACAATGTCTTCAAAAGGGGCTAAGTGCAACCCCAGCCGGTGTGGGGTCACTCACGAACGTGAATCCTAGAAAGAAAACTTGGACACATTCTCTCTCTGGGTGAAGTGACATGGTTATAGAGCCATGTACCTCTTTTTATTTGGGGAACATAAGGAAATGGGGATAATTACACGTACATGTCAAGTGATACATCCAATAACATAACTTCAAACATACCTTTGAGTTCTTCCTTTTCCCATAGATATCACAAAACAATTTCCTAGAAACTCTTCCTAAAAGCAGATGTTTCTCACACCTAATTTCTCTGAAGCCTTCTGCCTTATCTCAACTAATCTTCCTTAACCACCCTCTCGTCCTGTGTTTGCTTCAGGCCATGTAAATCTCCCCCTTTGATCCTATAACGATGTAAACTTTGTTTATTAGTGAGATGTTTATTGAGCCCTTTTGTTTCCCTGTTGTAATTGCCAGGAATGCAGACTAGGCAAGTTTAGTGCCCTCCTGTCCTGGATTATAATAAGCAGAGCATTTTTATGCTAGAGGTCCAGATATATATAATTATAATACAATCCTATTCTAACATTATGCTATACTGCAATACAAAAGCAAAGGATTTGGGGTAATTGGGTGTGGGGCTTCAACGTCGTTGAATGGAAGAGGTTGCAGGATGGGGGGTGCGCTTGAACAAGGCTTCAAAACCATGATTTCTGCCTCAATAAAGGACATTCTCTGATGGAGGATTTTTGCTTGGGACTTCGACCAGCTGATTCATATGCTTAAATGATAAATGGACTTGTTATCTAAGGCAGCGTTTCCCAACCGGGTGTGCTGCGGCACACTGGTGTGCCGCGAGACACGGCCAGGTGTGCCGCAAAGCTTCTAGGGAAGGTCCAGCTGAGCGGGGCGCTGACGGGTGCCGACCTGGAGCTCCCCCTCGCAGCTGTCCCCCGGCTCCTGCTTGATGCCGCGGTTTTCGGCGCTCTCCTGCTGGGCCCCAAAGAAGGAAGGCAGGAAGAAGGAGAGCTTCATTCGCGCCTTTTTCCCGCCTTCCTTCTTTGGGGCCCAGCAGGAGAGCGCCAGAAACCACGGCATCAGGCAGGAGCCGGGGGACAGCTGCGAGTGGGAGCCCCAGGACGGAGGGCACCGGCAGCGCCCCGCCCAGCTGGAGCTTCCCTGGCGTCGGCGGCAAGTGTCCTTTATGGCCCGGCGGGAGGGCACTGGCGGTGGAGGGGGGTGGCGGCTACAGCGGCCGTAGGCAGTCACGGGGAGATGGCGGCGGCGAGAGGGAGCTCCAGGCGGCGGCAAGAGGGAGCTCTCTCTCTCTCTCTCTCAGCTGACTGCAAGCGGGAGCCCTGACGGTGGCGGTTGGACGTGCTGCTGGACGTCGTACATGCTGGCGCTGCGGGCTTGGCATATACGGTGCCCAGCAGCACATCCAGCTGCCGCCGTCAGGGCTCCCGCTTGCAGTCAGCTGAGAGAGAGAGAGAAAGAAAGAGAGACATATAAGAGAGGCAGAGAGAGAGAGAGAAAGAGAGACATAGCAAGAGAGGCAGAGAAAGAGAGACAGAGCGAGAAAGAGAGACAGCAAGAGAGGCAGAGAAAGAGAGAGAGAGAGAGAGAAAGAGAGACATAGCAAGAGAGGCAGAGAGAGAGAGAGATAGAAAGAGACATAGCAAGAGAGACAGAGAGAGAAAGAGAGAAAGAGAAAGAAAGAGATAGCAAGAGAGGCAAAGAGAAAGAAAGAGACATATAGCAAGAGACAGTGAAAGAGAGAGAGAGAGAGCAAGAAAGAGAGAAAAAAGCAAGAAAGAGATAGCGAGAGAGAGAGAGAGCAAGGGAGAGAGAAAGACATAGAGGAAGGGAAGGAGGGAGGGAGAAAGAGAGCAAAAAAGAGAGGAAGAAGGAAAGAGGGATGGAGAGAGAGAAAGAAGGGAAGGAAGGAGAAGAGAGAAAGAGGGAGAGATAGAGCGAAAGGGAGGAAGAGAGAGGGTTTTTTTGTCCAAACTTTTCTTTAGCCCGCCCCCCCCCCCTTTCAATGTTCCCCAGGATTTTGAAAATATGAATAATGTGCCGCGGCTGAAAAAAGGTTGGGAAACACTGATCCAAGGAATGTCAATTAGCTGAGTTTGGCCGCCTTTCCAAGACGTTGTTGATGCTTAGCTCTGGAGAGAGAGAAATAATTTCCTTTTTCTTGCCGTTCAATCTGCTTTTCATCGTGTGTGCTTTCATTGATAAAGAGTTTGATTTTACAATGAAATAAGGGACTTTTGAGTGGGTGGGTTCGCTCCAAGGGCTGTGCCCAGAACACACCTGAGTGGTGCAAATGGGGTTTGGAGACTGGGGGGATGTCTTCTCCCCCGCCCCAGGGATGAAATCCTCCTGGTTCACTCATGCCTGTCAGTCATCGGAGAGCTGGTCGCATAGGGAGCGTGAGGCTCTACCCAACCACCGGACTCCACCATTTGGGTTCTTTTACCCTCTTTGCAGGCACAGATCTGCAGTGGTTGCTGATAAGTCTCTGAACGCAATTCAAGGTGTTGCTTATCACCTATAAAGCTCTATAGGGCATTGGACCGAGTCTTCAGAGAGGGGTGGCATACAAATCTAATAAATAATAATAATAATAATAATAGTTGCACAGAGTGGGCCTTCTCTGGGTCAAACAATGACAACTGGCGGGGAAGGGCCTTCTCTGTTGCGGCCCCAGTCCTATGGAACCAACTCCCCCCTCCAGAGATTCATACCACCACCCCTCTCCTCGCCTTTCAAAAGGCGTTGAAAACACATCTATGCTGGCACAAGTCTTTTTGACTCGTGTATACTGCACGAGTCAAAAAGAGGGAGGTGAAAATATTTACTGACCGCTCGCATCCTGGACACAAACTGTTTCAATTCCTACCCTCAAAATGTCACTAAAAAGCACTACACACCAAGACAACTTAGAAGCAAGAACTGTTTTTTCCCAAACGCCATCACTCTGCTAAACAAATAATTCCCTCAACACTGTCAAACTATTTACTAAGTCTGCACTACTATTACTACTAGTTTTTTCTCATCATTCCTATCACCCATCTCCTCCCATATAGGACTGTATGAGTGGAACTGGTTGCTTGTATCCTTAAGATTTTTATCAATATTGTTTCTTCATTACTTATTTGACCCCTATGACAATCATTACCTCATGATTCTTGACAAACTTATCAGGAAAGACTTCATGAACTCCATCTGCATAGTCTGGAGGACAGAAGGGAAAGGGGGGGACACGATCGAAACATTTAAATAGGTGAAAGGGTTCAATAAGGTTCAGGAGGGAAGTGTTTTTAATAGGAAAGTGAACCCAAGAACAAGGGGGGCCAACCTGAGGTTAGTTGGGGGAAAGATCAAAAGCAACGTGAGAAAATATGATTTTCCTGAAAGAGTAGTAGATGCTTGGAACAAACTTCCGGCTGACGTGGTTGGTAAATGCACAGTAACTGAATTTAAACATGCCTGGGATAAACATAGATCCATCCTAAGATAAAACACAGGAAATAGTATAAGGGCAGACTAGATGGACCATGAGATCTTTTTCTGTCGTCAATCTTCTATGTTTCTAAATGTATATTTTCTTTTATGTACACTGAGAGCATCTGCACCAAGACAAATTCCTTGTGTGTCCAATCACACTTGGCCAATAAAGAATTCTATTCTATTCTATTCTATTCTATTCTATTCAATTCTATTCATTTTTGTAAACCGTCCTGAGTCCGTGAGAAGTAGGGCAGCATATAAATCTAATAGAAACATAGAAACATAGAAGATTGGCTGCAGAAAAAGACCTCATGGTCCATCTAGTCTTCCCTTATACTATTTCCTGTATTTTATCTTAGATGGATATATGTTTATACCAGGCATGTTTAAATTCAGATACTGTGTATTTACCAATCACATCTGCTGGAGGTTTGTTCCAAGCATCTACTACTCTTTCAGTAAAATAATATTTTTCTCACATTCTGATCTTTTTCCCAACTCACCTCAGATTGTGTTCCCTTGTTCTTGGGTTCACTGTCCTATTAAAAACACTTCCCTCCTGAACCTTATTAATCCTTTAACATATTTAAATGTTTCGATCATGTCCCCCCTTTTCCTTCTGTCCTCCAGACTATACAGATTGAGTTCATTCAGTCTTTCCTGATACGTTTTATGCTTAAGACCTTCCACCATTCTTGTAGCCGTCTTTGGACCCGTTCAATTTTATCCATATCTTTTTGTAGGTGAGGTCTCCAGAACTGGACACAGTATTATTCCAAATGTGGTCTCACCAGCACTCTATACAGCGGGATCACAATCTCTCTCTTCCTGCTTGTTATACCTCTAGCTATGCAGCCAAGCATTCTACTTCCCTTCCCTACCTCTTTATTTATAATAAATAAAATAAAATAAAAGTAACTTTCCTTGACCTGGTTCCACATGTTGTGTGAACGCGATCCAAGGTTTCCCCCCCCTCTAACAGACACCCCCCTCTTCTCCCCTCTCCCCGAAAAATAAATATGAACTGCTGGCTTTCCATCTGATTGTGTAAACCGACTTCCCAGTTTTAATTTGGTTCTTAAAAGGATTTAAATAGCAAAGGAGGAAACGAGATGGAATGTGGATTATTCTGCTTTCTCCTTGTGCTCGGCTCTTGACCCGTAGACCCCCGTAGACCCTCCCCACTGATCTCAAGGTCAAGGAATGCCTTAGGAAAAATTGGGGTCTGCGAGGCTGCTGGCCCAGAGAAGGGATGTGGAGGCAAAGGCATGTTTTCATAACTCTGTGGGAGCCTCCTTCATTCCTGCTCATTTCAAGCTTCGGGCAAATTTAGCCTTTTGCCTCTGAGACCTTTTGTCCCTGCTGGGAACAATGGAAGAAGTTACCCCTCCACAGTTGCGGCTAATCCTGTTAGTGGACATTTAACCCTTGGAGGGATTTCATCAGAAGGAAAACAGTTGGAGGTCTTCTAGCCCAGTGTTTTTCAACCAGTGTGCTGTGGCACACTAGTGTGCCGCGAGACATGGTCAGGTGTGCCGCGAAGCTCAGAGAAAGAAAACAAGAGAGAGAGAAAGAAAGAAAGAAAGAAAGAAAGAGAAAGAGAACAAGAGAGAAAGCAAGCAAGAGAGAGAGAGAGAAAGAGAGGGAGGGAAGGTGGGAGACAGAAAGACATAGAGGTAGGGAGGGAGGGAGAGAGAAAGAGCAAAAAAGAGGAAAGAAGGAAGAGAAAAAGAAAGAGGGATGGAGAAAGAGAAAAAAAGAGGAAGGGATAGAAAGAGGGAAAGAGAAATAGAGCAAAAGGGAGGAAGAGAGAGAATTTTTTTGTCCGATATTTTTTTAGCTGCCCCCCCCCCCCCAGTGCCCCATGGTTTTGTAAATGTAAAAAATGTGCCGCGGCTCAAAAAAGGTTGAAAATCACTGTTCTAGCCAACCCCCTTGCTCAAGCAGGAGACAATTTATCATGTCAAAGAAGAGGCAGTCAAGCTATTCTCCAAAGCCCCAGACGGCAGGAGGAGAAAGGACAGATGGAAACTGATCAAGGGGAGAAGCAACCTAGAACTAAGGAGGAATTTTCTGGCAGTTAGAAGCATTGATCAGTGGAACTACTTGCCTCCAGAAGTTGTGAATGCTCCAACACTGCAAGTTTTTAAGAAGAGACTGGGCAACCATTTGTCTGAAATGGCATAGGGCAGTGATAGTGAACCTTTTCCCCCCTCGGGTGCCGAAAGATCATGGGCATGCACCAGTGATGGGCTACCAAAATATTTACTACCACACTGTGGGCGTGGCGTATGCATTTTGTTTCAACATCTTTCAGTGCAAATAGGGTGCTCTGGGGTGGAGCTCCAAATTTTGCTACCGGAAACTGCGTTCCTGACCGTTCCCGTAGGAGCCCATCACTGGCATGCGCTATCACGCATGTTGCGAATGTCCACACCCATAATTTAATGCCTGAGGAGGGCAAAAACGGCATCCCCTGCCCCCCGGAAGCCTTCTTGAGGCCGGAAACAACCTGTTTCCCAACTTCTGGTGGGCCCAGTAGGCTCGTGTTTCGCCCTCCCCAGGCTCCAAAGGCTTCCCTGTAGCTGGGTGAGGGTAAAAATGGCCTCCCCCATCCCCCTGAAGGCTCTCTGCAAGCCAAAAATGCCTGTACAAGTCAAAAATCAGCTGGCCAGCACACACATGCACATTGGAGCTGATCTAGGGCAACAGCTCGCATGCCAGCAGATATGGCTCCACGTGCCACCTGTGGCACCTATGCCATAGGTTCGCCATCACTGCCCTAAAGGTTTGGGGGAAGAGAGCTTGCTTTCCTAAAGGGGACAGTCCTCGAATTACAACCATTATTTATTTATTCATTCGTTTGTTTGTTCGTTCATTCATTCATTTGTATTTATCTGCCCCCTAACTCTATAAATAGATAGGTTTGCCGTCAAGTGGTATAATAGGGTCTCCTGCCTAAGCAAAGGGTTGGACTAGAAGACCTCCAAGTTCCCTCCTAACACTATTATTCTATTCTATTCTATTCTATTCTATTCTATTCCGTTCCATTCTATTCTGATTCCTATTCTGTTCTATTCTATTCTATTCCGATTCCTGTTCGATTCCATTCCTATTCCTATTCCTATTCTTATTCCCATCCTATCCAGGGCTTCCCTAAACCCTCTGGAGTGCAAAAAAACAGCACGACAGGCAAACCAGAAGTCCTTTCCCCCCAAAGTTCCAGTTTGCCCATTTGGCTGTTTATCCATTTCCAAGACTTCAGGAGGCCTGTGGACAGGCGTGGGCAGCAGGCAGGACGGGGTGGAACGCAGTTCCACCAGTGGGAATTTATGTATTTATTTATTGGATTTGTATGCTGCCTCTCTCTGAGGACTCAGGGCGGCTCACGACATAAATGCAGCTGTATGCCCAGCTCCAGCTGACCATCCCATCCTCCTCCTCCTCCCTGGAAAGCAGCAGGGAGACCAGCACCGGCAGGAATTGCAGGGGCCCCATTTTTTCTCAACAACTGATCGGCACCCCTGCGCCTAACTACCCAGCCAGAGGCAGGGGGCAACCCAGGAAGGAGGGCGCGGGAAATGTGAAGCAAATTGTCACCCCAGAGAGCAACACTGGGGGAGGTTGTAAGTCGAGGACTTAACACTTCACTGGAACGATGAGGATTGTTCAAGCTACTCCCACCAGGTCACATGGCTGGCAAGCCACTCCTACCCAGTCATGTGACCATAGAAGATTGACGGCAGAAAAAGACCTCCTGGTCCATCTAGTCTGCCCTTACACCATTTCATGTATTTTATCTTAGGATGGATCTATGTTTATCCCAGGCATGTTTAAATTCAATTCCTGTGGATTTACCAACCACGTCTGCTGGAAGTTTGTTCTAAGCATCTACTACTCTTTCAGTCAAATAATATTTTCTCACGTGGCTTCTGATCTTTCCCCCAACTAACCTCAGATTGTGCCCCCTTGTTCTTGTGTTCATTTTCCTATGAAAAACACCTCTGAAACCATCAAGCCACACCCACAAAATAAGCCACACCCACAGTGTGGCAATTAAGTTTGGCTGCCCATTACTGCCTGTGGACATGCGTGGGGGCAATGCGGAGGAGAGGGTTGCGCATGCATAGGGGGGAGGAAAGTAGTGTGGGTATGGGCACCCCTTTCGGCACACGGACCAAAAAAGGTTCACCACCACTGGTATAGCGTCTCCTGTCTGAGCAGGGGGTTGGACTAGAAGACCTCCTGGGTCCCTTTCCGACTCCGTTATTCATGAAATGGGAGCTGAAGTCCACAGGTCATAAAGGGGCAATAGATGCCCAGCCTGGTGTATGAAAAGAATCCTTATGCCCAAATTGGCAAAGGCTTCAAAAATGATTCAGCCTGGAATCCGAGAGAAGTGTTGGGATTGCAGTGGGCGTAGAGAGAGGATTTATTCTCATTCTCCTCTTTTATGACTCTGGAAACAAAGGTCCCCTTCCATAATTGACTCTCTTCACCCCACAGGTGCCTGGAGGGGGGATTTTTATTGAATGCTCACAGCAGCTGAGAGAACAATGAGTTTCTTCAGTGCTGGGGAATCAGCGATGGGAGAAATTCTCTCTTCTCTCTCTCACTTCCCTTCTGTCTCTCCCTCTCCCACACTCTCCCTCGCTCCCTTTCTGTCTCTTTCTCTCTCTCCTGCTCTTTTTCTCTTTCTCTTTCTTGCTTTCTGCTCTCTTTCCTGCTCTCTCTCTTTCTAATGTCTTTCTCCCTTCCTTCCTTCCTTCCTTTCATTCTTTCTTCCTCTTCTTCTCTCTCCTGCAATCTCTCTTTTTCCATTTCTCTCTCCCCTTTGTCTCTTTATGTCTTTCTCCTGCTCTCTTTCTCTCTCTCTTAATCCCTTTCTTTCTTTCCTTCCTTCCTTCCTTCTTCTTCTCTTTGCTAATCTTTCTCTCTTTCTTTCTTTCTGTCTTTCTTCTTCTCTCTCTCTCTTGCAATCTCTCTCACACCCCTTTCCCTTTCTCTCTCTCTACTCTTTATCTTTTTTCTTTCTTTCCCCTGCTCTCTCTCTCTTTATCTCTCTGTCTCTCACTTTCTTTCCTTCCTTCCTTCTTTATTTCTTCTGCTCTCTTTGGCAATCTTTCTCTCACTTTCTCTCTTTCTTCTTCTCTCCTGCAATATCTCTCTCTCTTTTTTTTTCTCTCTCTCTCTCCCCTTTGTCTCTTTCTCCTGCTCTCTTTCTCTTAATCTCTTTCTCTCATTCTTTCCTTTTTTCTTCTGCTTTCTCCGGCAATCTTTCTCTCACATTCTCTCTTTTCCCCTTTCTCTGTCTCTATCCTTTGTCTCTCTCTTTCTCCGTTTCTTTCTCTTTCTCCTATTCTCTCTCTCCCCCAGTCTTTCTCTCTCTATCTCTCTTTCTCCCTGTCTTTATCTTTCTCCCACTCTGTCCTGCTCTTTCACTTTCTCTCTCTTTTTCCGACTCTCTACCCTTCTGTCTCTCCCACTCTTTCTCTCTCTCTACCTCTCTCCTATCCTCCCATATAGTGACCATTCAAGGTTACAACAGCACTGAACAACTGACTTATTACCGTTTTTCAGACTTAATACTGTTTCAGCATCTCCGTAGTCACACTGGGAGATAGCCTATGTGTGCTTGGTTTCCCAATCCCCTCCCCATTATTTTCCTATCCTCACTCCCCCCCCCACTGCCCAATCAAGCCTTAAGAATAGAATTCTTTATTGGCCAAGTGTGATTGGACACACAACGAATTTGTCATTGGTGCAGATGCTCTCAGTGTACATAAAATAAAACATACATTTCTCAAGAATCATGAAGTACAACAATGATTGTCATAGAGTTCAAATAAGCACTCTAAATCTCTACATACATTATCTCTATGTCTGTCTGTCTGTCTGTCTTTGTTTATCTGTGTCACTTATCTCTTTATATCACCGTTCTTTCTTCCTATCTATCTATCTATCTATCTATCTATCTATCTATCTATCTATCTATCTATCTATCTATCTATCTATCTATCTATGCATCTATGCATCTATCTATCTATCATGTCTGTGCGTCTGTCCGTCCATCTATCCATCCATCCATCCACCCACCCACCCAACTTCATGAATAGCCTATACCACGGTTTTTCAAAAAATATTTTTCTATACCATGGTTTTTTCCCGCCCAATGACATCATACGTCATCGCCAAACTAGTAATTTTTGCAAATGGGCTACAAGAATGGTGGAAGGTCTTAAGCATAAAACATATCAGGAAAGACTTAATGAACTCAATCTGTATAGTCTGGAGGACAGAAGGAAAAGGGGGGACATGATCGAAACATTTAAATATATTAAAGGGTTAAATAAGGTCCAGGAGGGAAGTGTTTATAATAGGAAAGTGAACACAAGAACAAGGGGACACAATCTGAAGTTAGTTGGGGGAAAGATCACAAGCAACACGAGAAAATATTATTTTACTGAAAGAGTAGTAGATCCTTGGAACAAACTTCCAGCAGACGTGGTAGATAAATCCACAGTAACTGAATTTAAACATGCCTGGGATAAACATATATCCATCCTAAGATAAAATACAGAAAATAGTACAAGGGCAGACTAGATGGACCATGAGGTCTTTTTCTGCCGTCAGACTTCTATGTTTCTATGTTTCTAAATAAATAACAAAAAAACCCCAATTATTGTTAATAAATAATTATGTTTATAAATATCAGGATCACTAAGTGTCTTATTCAATGGTGAGTACCAGTAATAATGGTGAGTAAAAGGTTGTTAAGGGAATGGGAAATGGTAATTTAGGGGTTTAAAGTGTTAAGGGAAGGCTTGTGATACTGTTCATAGCCAAAAATGGTGTACAGTGATCCCTCTATTATCGCGAGGGTTCCGTTCCAAGACCCCTCGCGATAATCGATTTTTCGGGATGTAGTGGTGCGGAAGCAAAAACACCATCTGCGCATGCGCGCTCCTTTTTCCATGGCCGCGCATGCGCAGGTGGTGTTTTTACTTCCGCACCTGGGAAGACCCAGCAGCTGAGGAGCCGCCTGCCTGCCCGCTTGTCCGCCGCTTTTCCGCTTGTCCGGCCGCCGCTTTTCCGCCGCTTTTCCGCTTGTCCGGCCGCCGCTTGTCCGCCGCTTGTCCGCTTGTCCGGCCGCTGCTTTTCCGCCCGCCGCTTGTCCGCCGCTTGTCCGCTTGTCCGCCCGCCGCAGCTGATCTGCTCGGCAGCGCAGTAGCAGCGAGGAGCCGAAGATGGGGTTTCCCCGTTGCCCACGCAAAGGGGAAACCCCATCTTCGGCTCCTCGCTGCTACTGCGCTGCCGAGCAGATCAGCTGGTGGGCGGCCGAAGGAACCTTCCCTGGGTGCCGCCCGCCGCTCGAGAGCAAGAGGGGGAGAGATAGAGAAAGAGAGAGAAGGAAAGAAAGAGATGAGAGAGGGAGGAAGAGAGTGTGAGAGAGGAAGAAGCAAGATAGAGAAAGAGAGAGAGAAAGAAAGATGAGAAAGGAAGGGAGTGACGTCATCGGGTGAAAAAATCGCGATATAGCGTTTCACAAAGATCGAGATCGCGAAACTCGGGGGATCACTGTATTTACTTCCGCATCTCTACTTTGCGGAAATTCAACATTCGCGGGTAGTCTTGGAACGCATCCCCCGTGAAAATCGAGGGAACACTGTATTCCAAATGGGGTCTCACCAGTGCTCTATGATTCCACTGTAGAATATCGCATCTCAGACATTAACACCCTTGAAAATGTCCAAAGATACTTCACCAGAAGAGCCCTTCACTCCTCCACTCAAAACAGAACGAGACTAGACTTTCAATCCTGGGCCTAGAAAGTTTAGAACTAAGACGCCTTAAACAAGATCTAAGTATTGCCCACAAGATCATATGCTGCAACCTCCTGCCTGTCAGCGACTACTTCAGCTTCAACCACAACAATACAAGAGCACACAACAGATTTAAACTTAATATTAACCGCTCCAAACTTGACTGTAAAAAATATGACTTCAGTAACCGAGTTGTCGAAGCATGGAACTCATTACCGGACTCCGTAGTGTCATCCCCAAACCCCCAATACTTTACCCTTAGATTATCTACGGTTGACCTCTCCAGATTCCTAAGAGGTCAGTAAGGGACGAGTACAAGTGCCGTAGAGTGCCTTCCGTCCCCTGTCCTATTGCTCTCCTATATCTCCTATACCTTTCTTCTATTCCTATATCTCTTCTTCTATTCTTTCATTGATATGTTCTATTCCTATATCTTCTTTTCTATTATTTCTTAGATATATTTTACTATGAGTGTCTCCTCTATAACCTTCATCATGTATTTTACTATGTATATCCTATATACCCACTAAAACCCTCATTGTGTATTGGACAAAATAAATAAATAAAATAAAAATAACTGCATCAGCAGCTCCTTGGGCAGTTTGAGTGGCCCCAAAATGCCCCTTTGTCAACACCCTTCCCCTTCTTCCCTGTGCACACAGTTCCAGATGTCCCCCCATCCCGCAGCTGCCGCCCCCCCACTTCCCCAGATCCATGTACAAGGCGAGCGAGCATCCCGTTTTCCCAGACCCGAAGGAAGTGCGTCGGTGAGGACTATAATGGGGACAGGTGGGAATTTCCCCACCGTCTTGTTTGATGGATGTGTTCTGGGGATTAAATCTCTTCTCCGGTTTGGGTGCAGCTTGAATTTCATCCTTTCAGCCCCCCTGTGCCCCCCTCCATGGCAGGGATGTCCACAAGGGAAACAGATGCTCCCTTCCCAAAGGCTGTCCAGCATCCGCCAGGCTATTTTTCCCCCATCTGGATGTCAGTTCCCCCCTTGCGTCGCCCTTCCTTTCCCTCCCTTTTCCCTTTCCCCCACTCCTTGCAGGAATCCCAAATGGGAGTGGGTGGGTGGGGGGAGTTCTAGATTTCCGGTGCAAAAGGGCCAGTGCCACCAGCCCCCCCACACCAGCCCAAAGGACCAGGTCAGGAAAAGGACTGGGGGGGGGGGAGTAGGCCACCTCCAGCTGCAGAAAATGTGAGTCAGAGGCTAGAAGATGCTTTCACGTCTCACAGTAAGGAGTGAGGTTTTTTGGGGGGAGGTAGAGTCTGCGGAGAGGGGCGGCATACAAATCAAATCAATCAATCAATCAACAAACAAACAAACAAACAAACAAATAATAAATAATAATAATAATAAAAAAATACAGGAGAAGCCTGTTGCTTCCACTTTGGAAGACTTGTAACAGTTTGAACAATTAACCAGTGGAACAGCTTGCCTCCAGAGGTTGTGAATGCTCCAATAATGGAAGTTTTTAAGAAGATGTTGGCTAACCATTTGTCTGTAGGACATAGTTCCCTCTAAGCTGAGCAGTGAGCAATGGCTCACTTAAAAATCATCATCAACTCAGAGTTTTTCAAACCTGCCCAGAAGCCAAGAGGGAAAGATTGAGAGGGAAAGAAGGGACTGCCGCTCAGACACTATACTTTTCCGCACCCCCCCCCCCCAAGAAATTAGAGGGAACACTGCTGTAGGATCTTCTGCCTAAGCAGCGGGTTGGACTAGAAGACCTCCAAGGTCCCTTCCAAGTGTGCTGTAATTGTTGTTGTTTCTTTATTGAATTTGTATGCTGATTTGTTGTTGTTGTTGTTGTTGTTATTATTATTATTATTATTATTATTATTATTATTATTATTATTATTATTATTATTATTATCATCCAAGGCTCGAGGTGGGTTGGGGGCTGAGCTACAGAAAGGTGGAGAAGGTCTTCTGAATGAGCATCGAGCAGGGTTTCTGCAACTTGACAATTTTGGACTTCAAATCCCAGAATTCCCCAGCCAGCCAGCAGCAAGTTGTTGCTTTGAAGGGGGTTCATCTGTAAAATCATCATGACCTTCTTCTCCTTCTCCTTCTCCTCCTCTCCTTCTTCTTCTTCTTCTTCTTCTTCTTCTTCTTCTTCTTCTTCTTCTTCTTCTTCTTCTTCTTCTTCTTCCCCTTCTCCTCCTCCTTTATCTTTACCTCTTCCTCTTTTTCCTCCTTTCTTCATCTTCTTCCTCCTCCTTCTAGCTCTTCCTCTATTCCATTGCTTCCTCTTCCCCCTCTTCCTTCTCTTCCTCCTTCATCTTTTCCTCTTCTTCCTTTCCTCTTCTTCCTTTTCCTCTTCTCCCTCCTCCGCTTCATCTTCCCTCTTCCCTTCTCCTCCTCTTTTGCCTTTACCCCTTCCTCCCTTTCCCTTTCCCCTTCTTCTCCTGCCATGTGACCAGGTGGGAGTGGCTTGATGATCATGTGACTGGGGGGTGGCTTAAAGGTCAGGTGACTGGCTTAAAGATGGCCAACTTGAGGTCACTCACGTCAAGGATTAGGGTTAGGGTGCCTGGTCTCACCTCGCCTCACCTCAAAGAGATACAATTTCCCTATCTATTTACTATTACTGAACATCCAAAATACAGTCATACCTCGTCTTACGAACCTAATTGGTTCCCGGGGGAGGTTCGTAAGATGAAACATTGTTTCCCATAGGAAACAATGTAAAGTCAATTAATCCGTGCAACAACAAAAAGAAACGGTGACAGCCGGGCGGCGGGGCTTCTCGGCAGCCTCCCAACGCCGAACCCGGAAGTTCGGGTTTGGCGTTCGGCTTCGGGAAGCCCCCCCGGCTGTTTTAAAAGGTGACAGCCGGGCTGCGGGGCTTCTCAGCAGTCTCCCGAACCCCGAACCCGGAAGTTCGGCAAAAGTTCAAGGTTCGGGAGGCTGCTGGGAAGCCGCGCAGCCTGGCTGTCACCTTTTAAAACAGCCGGGGGGCTTCCCAGCAGCCTCCCGAAGCCGAACGCCAAACCCGAAGTTCCAGCTTCGGCTTCGGGAGGCTGCTGGGAAGCCCCCCGGCTGTTTTAAAAGGTGACAGCCGGGCTGCGGGGCTTCCCAGCAGCCTCCCGAACCCCGAACCCGGAAGTTTGGCAAAAGTTCAGGGTTCGGAAGGCTGCTGGGAAGCCCCCCGGCTGTTTTAAAAGGTGACAGCCGGGCGGCGGGGCTTCCCAGCGGCCTCCCGAATGCCGAACCCGGAGGTTCGGCCTCCCGAACCCGAACTTTTGCTGAACTTCTGGGTTCGGCGTTCGGGAGGCCGCTGGGAAGCCCCGCCGCCCTGCTGTCACCTTTTAAAACAGCCGGGGGGCTTCCCAGCAGCCTCCCGAACGCCGAATCCGGAAGTTCAGGTTTGGCGTTCGTAAGATGAAAAAAGTTCGTAAGAAGAGGCAAAATTTTTCTGAACCCCGGGTTCGTATCTCGGGTTGTTCATAAGATGAGGGGTTCGTATCTTGAGGTACCACTGTATACTCTTTAATTCTATGTATATATGCCATATGTGTACATACATATTACACACAAGCACACAAAAATATACATTATCTACTCTATAAACTGTATGTGTGTGTACACACGTACACACAGTTCTTCTAAAATTACAAGGGTTGCCCAGAAAGCAATGCACCACATTTTTTTTCTCAGCCCATAGTAACGGTACAAATGCGAAACTTTAGATATACTGTACATTATTTGAACTGTCAGGAGTGTGTGTGTAAATTTTGTGTTTCTCAGACAGACAGCGTAGCCGCAGCAATGTTTCGAAACGGCATCTGTAAGTGATGTACGTTACAAGCAGCGTGTCATCATTGAATTTCTCACTGTGGAGAAAGAAACTGTTGGGAACATTCACAAACGTTTGTGTACAGTTTGTGGAGAATCTGCAGTCGACAGAAGTACGGTTAGTCACTGGTTAGACATATTGAGGATTTCAAAGAGGTGATTCGCACAGTGCAGAAATGGATTTGTGACCAGAACAAGGAGTGGTACCGACAGGGCATACACGCCCGTGTGTCTCGCTGGAGGAAGGCCAAAGAACGGGATGGAGATTACATGGAAAAATAGGCAGTGTCGAAAAAACATCACTCTTCCTTGTGTGTAAGTTTCATTGTGTTCAATAAATAATTGTTGAAGAAAAATATGTGGTGCGTTACTTTCTGAGCGACCCTAGTATACACACTGAACCTCATTTACTGCAATAGGAAGAACATACACAGAGGCCAGAAAGGAAATAAAGAAAAAAATTCAAAATTTTTCTACCGGTTCTGCATACCTGACTCTATCCATAAGAACCTATCACTGTGTACATGCCAAGCCCCTGAATTCTGACCACATGACACTGGAAGGGCGGAAAATAAGTGGTAAGGCATTTTTCTTAGAAACATAGAAACATAGAAGACTGACGGCAGAAAAAGACCTCATGGTCCATCTAGTCTGCCCTTACACTATTTCCTGTATTTTATCTTACAATGGATATATGTTTATCCCAGGCATGTTTAAATTCAGTTACTGTGGATTTACCAACCATGTCTGCTGGAAGTTTGTTCCAAGGATCTACTACTCTTTCAGTGAAATAATATTTTCTCATGTTGCCTTTGATCTTTCCCCCAACTAACTTCAGATTGTGTCCCCTTGTTCTTGGGTTCATTTTCCTATTAAAAACACTTCCCTCCTGAACCTTACTTAACCCTTTCACATATTTCAATGTTTCGATCATGTCCCCCCTTTTCCTTTTGTCCTCCAGACTATACAGATTGAGTTCATTAAGTCTTTCCTGATACGTTTTATGCTTAAGACCTTCTCCAATGCACTTGCAAGGAGAGTCCAACATGGGTAATTCTACAGTCTGATTGGTAGGGACTGAGTTTAATTTAAATATTAGCCAGGCACCGCCCCCTAGCCCTCCAGTCTAAAAAACTCAGTCGCAGTAATGGGACTCAGAGTTTTTCTCTCTTGTTTTAAACTAAGGTTTAATGGGTAAGGTTTGAATAAATTAAGAAAGTTTTTGGAGTTTTACCTTGTGTTAATTGTTTTTTCTCCTTTCTTTCTTTTGCAGGCACATCAAGGGGTAGCTCCACTGTTGGCAGCATAGGGTTCCTACCCTCCGCGGGGCGAACCCTGTAAGCTGCGGCTCCTCTTCGTTTTGCCCACTCTCAGAGAGACTTTTATGTGGGTTTTAAGGGAGCCCCCGGGTTGCATACCTCCGCGGTAGCGCCCGGTGAGTGTGAATAAGGCTGATGCTATGGGGGGCCTGCCCCCTGTGGCGGAGATGCCAGGATGGATTCAGGAGCTCAAGCGCCCCCTTCTCTCCTCCTCTGGCCACAATGTGAAGGCAAAGGAAATCTTCGGCGATTGCCTCAGACTGAGGAAGTTCGCTGGCTAGGAGCGGCGGCCATTTTGGGAGGAGAGGTCAGGCGGGGAATGGAGAAGAGCTTCCCACCCGTTTCCATAGTAAGAAAGCGGCAGCCATTAAACTGAGCCGCAGGAGGCCGGCACTTGGCGCGAGCTTTAGCGGTTGCTATGACAACCGTGACACCGCCTATTAAGGGCCTATGGGTGACGTCAGGCTCAGCGGGCCGACGTTTTGTGATCTGCCCAGAGACACGCAACCGCAGCAGGTGCCAGGGAAAGACCGTTGGTTGTTGCTGTTTCTTCTGGCGAGCCTCCTTAACGTTTCAGAGGTTCTCTCAGCAATCGTGAGTGTCAAAGAACAGATCTAGTTATGGCAGAAACACCGGCCCATTCAAGGGAGGAGGCTGTTGTCGTGAACAAGCCTGGTACCCCCAAGGAGAAGACAGGGTTAAGGCTTCTCAAGGGGCCTTGCTGAAGGAGGCAGAAAAACGTATCAGGGCCCTTGAGAAGAAATTGGAGGCGGCTCAAAAACAGGCCTCCTTATCAACTTTGTCCTTTGGGCCCACTCCTCTGCCAGCCTCCCCCGTGATTACACCAGGGGTAGCAGGCTCGGCTTCAGAGAAGGACTGGTCTCCAGAGCGCCTTGCTCAGCTGGCTCCTGGCCCGACTCTTGAGGCCTACACATATGCAAGACAGCCCTCTGGGTGGTCTGGAATCTATCCTCCACCTCAGGCCTCTGCTCTTTTGACCTATGGCCAAGCGCAGTCAGCCACCTTTACCCCAACGGCGGCGGGTCTGCGCAGCTCTCAAGATACCTGGCAGAGCATGCCTCAAGCCCTTCAGGACTTGATCGCTAGTGCGTACTCTCAGGGCCTTGCAACTGGGGCACACCAACATCAGCAGCCGGTGGGGCCACCACCGTTGAGGCTCAGGGATCCATGGATAGCCCCAGCCACACATTCGTTGGCGGATTCTATGGAGGAGGAAGGTTCCCACAGGGACAACTTCAGTGACCGTGACGATGACCTGTCCGGCGACGAGCAACCGCCGGAACAGCCTTCATTCACTGGCCTGTTCAAGTCTTCCCTCTACAAGGTCTTGCTCAACAAGGCCAAATTGACTATTGATCAAGCGGGTGAGGGGAGACAAGCGGAGGCCTCAGCTACGGCCCCTTCCACGGGGGGCCTCTTTGTTCTTCCAAAGCCAGAAACTGTGTGTATCCCTTCTTCTCAGATGTTCCTCGAGACTAGCCAACGGCCTTGGGAGAACCCGGCAGCGGCACAGGGTCCATTTGTCCTGGACCGTAAATTTTATTCTTTTGAGCAGCAAATGGAGGACCTGCTGGCCTTCCCGTCAGTGGACAAACCCATCACAAGTCTTGTGTCCAATGCGCTGGTCCCTTCCGAATCCCAAGAGGGTCTGAAGGCCGAAGATAAAAGGGCTGAGAACATAGTCCGAAAGACTCACCAGATGGCGGCTTGGGCCATTCGGGCCGCCTCGGCTGCCTCGTTCTTTAACAGGGCCACCCTCCTGTGGATTCAGGAGATCCAGTCGAGAGTGAATTCGGAGGATGGACGCCTCCGACAAGATCTCAACAAGCTGTTGGCGGCCACTGAATTTTCTGCTGATGCTACGGCAAACGCTGCCAAGTTCGCGGCCAGGGCCATGGCCTCATCGGTGTCCTCTCGCCGGCTAATATGCTCCGCCACTGGCAGGTGGACGTGAAATCGAAGTGGTCCCTGGCCTCTTCCCCATTTGCGGGAAAGAAACTCTTTGGGGAGGTCCTTGATGAGGTGTTAATAGAGGACAAGGACAAAAAGAAAGTGATGCCACGGTCAAATAAGAGGCAGGATAGGCGATTTACACCTTATCAGAGACGCCAGCCCTTTCGGACCGAGCCCGCCTCAACTTCTACCCAGGCGTTGAGGCCGTATTTCCAGGGCTCTTTTAATCAGGGATTTTTCAGAGCTGACAGGACCTCTAGCCAGGACCAAAACAGATCCTTCCAGGGCCGTCGTCCATTCAGGGGAGCCAATCGTGGCTTCAGAAAGGGCAAGTGACTCTCTGATTTCCTTTCCATTGGGCGGCAGGCTGGTGCATTTCGCAAGCCGCTGGGAGTCCACGTCATCGGACGCTTGGGCGATAACAACAGTGGCTCAAGGACTAAGGCTCGAGTTTTTTTGCCCCCCACCGCAGCGCTTTCTTCCATGCCCTGTTCCTTTAGAACCTCAGAGACGGTCCCTCTTGTACCAAGAGGTCTTGCATCTTTTGGAGATAGGGGCCATAGAGGAGGTTCCCCTAGAACAACAGGGCGCGGGGTTCTACTCTGTAGTGTTCCTTGTCCCGAAGTCGTCCGGACAACTGAACCGCTACATCAAGTATCGAAGGTTCAAGATGCACTCGCTCAGGTCTATCCTCGCTTCTGTTCGGCACAGGGATGTATTGACTTCCATCGACTTCAAGGAGGCTTATCTCCATGTCCCCATTTTTCCATCACACAGACAGTTTCTGCGATTCAGTCTGGGGGACAATCACTTTCAATACAGGGCAATGCCCTTTGGACTTTCTTCGGCGCCGAGGACGTTCACGAAGTTATTGGACGTCCTCACGGCCTGTCTAAGACAACGTTCGGTACGCCTGATGGCGTACCTTGACGACATCGTCATTCTGGCAAGGACAACGGAGCAGGCGTACCGAGATCTCCGCCTGATCATCCGGACTCTCCAGGCTCACGGGTTCACAGTGAACTGGGAAAAGAGCCATCTAACACCTACGACTCGTCTGGCCCACCTTGGAACTACCATAGATTCAACCCTGGGGATGGTGTTTCTGTCCCAAGAGAGGCAGTCCTCCATCCGCAAACTGCTACGAGACCTGAACAAGCAGCGATACCCCCGCCTTTCATTCTTGTCAAAAGTCTTAGGGACTCTGGTGTCATGCATAGACATCTTACCATGGGCAAGGCATCACTTGCGTCCTCTCCAGTGGTTCCTGCTCCCGTTTCAGAAAGAGAAGTCCAGTCATCTACACAGGAGAGTGTTCCTCAACACCAAAGTCCGCAGGTCCCTTCATTGGTGGGTTTCCCCGGCCTTAGAGGAAGGCTCCTCGTTCCTAAAGAGGGATTATCTCACGGTGACAACGGACGCCAGCCTAACAGGGTGGGGGGTTCACACGTCCTCTCAAATGGCCCAGGGCCTCTGGGAGCCAAACGACCTGCAGGACTGCAACATCAACCTCTTGGAGCTGAGGGCAGTGTCGCTGGCCCTGCGGAGCTTCGCTCACTTGGTGAGAGGTCGTCATGTTTTGATCATGACGGACAATGTCTCGACACGTTCACATATAAACAGACAGGGGGGAACACGGTTGCGGAGATTAATGAAAGAGTCAGAGGCCTTGTTAACATGGGCCGAGGCCAATTTAGCCTCCCTGTCAGCGGAGCACACTTCAGGGGTGGAAAACGTTTGTGCGGACTGGCTGAGTCGGGAGACTCTCGACCCGGGGGATTGGCGCCTGGACCCCACGCTCTTCCAGGAGATTGTCGGGCGGTTTGGGAGTCCTGTTATGGATCTGTTTGCCACCTACTCCAACACTCAGCTTCCTCGCTTCCTCTCACGATTCCCATCACTAGGGGCGGAGGGAGTGAATGCATTACGCCAGAGGTGGCCACCCGGTCTACTCTACGCCTTTCCACCTGTCACCATAATACCAAAGGTGATCCGCAAGATTCTGGAAGAAAAGGCGGAGGTGCTTCTACTGGCTCCGTTCTGGCCTCGGCGCAGCTGGTTTGCCGATCTTGCAGAGCTCTCGATATCGCCCTACTGGAGGATTCCAGACCATTGGATATCACTCAACCAAGGGACGATGGTCCATCCGGAGCCTCAGTGGTGGCAACTGACCGTGTGGCACTTGAGCGGCTCCATCTGAAAAACCAGCTCGTGCCTGACACAGTCATAGACACTATGCAAGCTGCCCGTAGGCCTTCCAATAGAAGGATCTATCAAGCCACCCGGGGGCGGTCTTCTGTAACTTTTGCGAGCAGTGACAGATAGACCCACAGGGGGCGTCGATTCTAGTGGTCCTGTCCTTCTTACAATCAGGTCTGGAGAAGGGCCTTGCACCCAATACACTTCGGCGCCATGTAGCTACGTTATCGACCATTTTAGACGTAGACCATTACCGACCCCTTGCAAGACATCCTTGGGTCAGGGACTTCCTAAGAGGGGCAGCCAACATTAAGCCGCCTACTGTTCATCGGTTTCCATCATGGGATCTGCCTCTGATTCTTCATGCTCTGACAGGCCCTCCTTTTGAGCCTATTCGCCACATTTCCTTAAGGTTCTTGACCATCAAGACCGCCTTCTTGGTGGCCATCACGTCGGCCAGAAGGGTGTCCGAGATCTCAGCGTTGTCAACCAGACAGGATCTCTGTCAATTTTATCCTGATAGAGTTGTGCTGAGATTGGATCCGGCCTTCATGCCTAAGATTAACTCCACCTTTCATAGGTCTCAAGACATCGTAGTCCCTGACTTCTGCACTCATGGGACTCATCCTTTGGAACTGAGGTGGCACAAGCTTGACGTAAGACGCGCTTTAAAGATCTATGTGCGCAGGACTCAGACGTTCAGACTTTCGGAGGCCTTGTTTGTGTCTTTTTCGACCAAAGCCATGGGGCATAAGGTATCATCTCAGACAATCAGCCGATGGTTGCGAGAATGCATATCGGAGGCATACATGGCTAAGAGCACACCTATCCCACAGGGGATAACAGCGCATTCTACCCGTAGTGCTGCCACGTCATCGGCCTGGAGGGCTCAGGCTTCATTAGAGGACATCTGCAGAGCGGCAACGTGGGCAGCCCCGTCCACGTTCATTAAGCACTACAGAATTGACTCCTTTGCTTCTTCGGAAGCTGCGTTTGGGAGGAGGGTTTTACAAGGGGTTTGTTCCTTCTCAGCGCCCCTGGTCCAGCCTTCTCCCTCCCTTTAACGGTATCTTGGGTATATCCCATGTTGGACTCTCCTTGCAAGTGCATTGGAGAAGGACCGTTGAACTTACCTGAACGGTCTTCTCGATGCACTGCAAGGAGAGTCCAAACCCGCCCGGCTTCGGGACCAGGGTCTCAGTTGGTTGAGGTTCTTGTTGTGAGTTGTTTGATATTTTTGTTCAATAAATTGTTGGTTTTTAAATTACTGCTCCTTCGTTCATATTAGACTGGAGGGCTAGGGGGCGGTGCCTGGCTAATATCTAAATTAAACTCAGTCCCTACCAATCAGACTGTAGAATTACTCATGTTGGACTCTCCTTGCAGTGCATCGAGAAGACCGTTCAGGTAGTTCAACGGTCCTTCCATCATTCTTGTAGCCCGTCTTTGGACCTGTTCAATTTTGTCAATATCTTTTTGTAGGTGAGGTCTCCAGAATTGGACACAGTATTATTCCAAATGGGGTCTCACCAGCGCTCTATATAAGGGGATCACAATCTCCCTCTTCCTGCTTATTATACCTCTAGCTATGCAGCCAAGCATCCTACTTGCTTTTCCTACTGCCCGACCACACTGCTCACCCATGCCACTGTACCTTTGGCCACCCGAGAGATGGTTTTTAAGGATTACCTGTATTCTGGAAATCTTGGCTGGTCTCCCAGACCTCGGAGGGAGAGGAAGGGGCATTCGGGGAGCCCCCGGAAACGGTTGTCTTCTGTTATCTGAAGTGCCTTCATCCCAGATGCATAGGATTTCCTCTTTTATTGTTTTCTATTTTTAGAAAAGCCCCCAAAGGTTCTTCCGCACTCCAGCAACCTATAAATCTGAACGGATATAGATCTGTCTTTGAGTTACGACTCCAATTGAGCCCACAACATTTCTGTTGCTAAGCGAGGCAGTTGCGGAGTGATTCCCCACAACCCTGATTTTGCAACCTTCCTTGCCACGGTTGTTAAGATATTGGCAAAATATAGACTTAATCTTCTGGAGACCTCACCTACAAAAAGATATTGACAACATTGAAGGGGTCCAAAGACGGGCTACAAGAATGGTGGAAGGTCTTAAGCATAAAACGTATCAGGAAAGACTTCATGAACTCAATCTGTATAGTCTGGAGGACAGAAGGAAAAGGGGGGACAGGATCGAAACATTTAAATATGTTCAAGGGTTAAATAAGGTCCAGGAGGGAAGTGTTTTTAATAGGAAAGTGAACACAAGAACAAGGGGACACAATCTGAGGTTAGTTGGGGGAAAGATCAGAAGCAACGTGAGAAAATATGATTTTACTGAAAGAGTAGTAGATGCTTGGAACAAACTTCCAGCAGACGTGGTTGGTAAATCCACAGTAACTGAATTTAAACATGCCTGGGATAAACATATATCCATTGTAAGATAAAATACAGGAAATAGTATAAGGGCAGACTAGATGGACCATGAGGTCTTTTTCTGCTGTCAGTCTTCTATGTTTCTATGTTTCTAGATAAAGAAGAACTGGCTCAGCAAATTAAATATAATAAACTTTTTTTTTTAAATGCCAACAAGCCTGGGAAATGGCTTGCAAATAAAATTAAAAAACAAAGAGAAAAAAGATTGATTGGTACTCTTAAAAATGAGGAAGGAGCCCTTTGTTATAATATAGAGGAAAAGAAACAAATTATTTGTGAATTTTATAGATTATTGTATAAAAATGATAAGCGGGTTGACCAATAGAAAACACAAGAAATTTTCCAAATGGCAGATCTTCCTAAAGTTCTGGAGAATATTAAACAGGTATTAAATAAAGAGATTATAAATATAGAAGTGAGGGAAGCATTTAAAAAACAGAAAACAATAAATCACCCGGTTCTAATGGACTCCCAATTGAAATTTTTAAGGGAATACAAGAACAATTGGAAGATAACCTATTAGAGATATATAATGCCATTTTGAAAGAAGGGAAAATACCTATTTCCTGGAAAGAAACAAATATAGATTTGATACCCAAAAAAGACACCGACCACACCCTAATTCAGAATTATAGACCCATTTCCCTCTTAAATGTCAATTACAAAATTTTCAGCTCAATTATGGCCCAGAGACTAAAAGGATATTTAAATAGCTTAATTCACATTGATCAGAATGGAATCTTGCACAAAAGATATCTGAGGAATAACTTAAGAATAACTTGAGAACAATAATGAATGTAATTGAATACTATGAAAAACACAATGAGAAACAGCTGGCATTAATATTCCTAGACGCCCACAAGGCATTCGATAATGTAAACTGGGATTTTATATTAGACCAATTGAAATACATGGAATTCAGAACCAATTTCATAAGAGCCATTGAAGCAATATATTCTGAACAGTTGAAGCTCCATCAGAAATTTTGGGCTGAGCCACACAGTGTCCTATTGGAGTTGGGCGACAGATAAATCCAAATTAATTAATTAATTAATTAATTAATGAATAATGGTTGTAATTCAAGGACTGTTGCCTTTAGAAAAGCAAGCTCTCCTCCCCAAACCTTTAGGACAGTGATGGGGAACCTTTTTTTCCTTGGGTGCCAAAAGAGCGCATAATTCAGTGCCTGGGGAGGGCAAAAACACTTCCCCTACCCCCCAGAGACCCTCTGGAGGTCAAAAACGGCCTGTTTCCCAACTTCTAGTGGGCCCAGTAGGCTCGTGTTTTGCCCTCCCCAGGCTCCAAAGGCTTCCATGGAGCTGGGGGAGGGTAAAAACGCCGCCCCCATGTTCCTGGAGGCTCTTTGGAAGCCAAAAATGCCCTCCCAGAATCAGCTGGCCAGCACACACATGCACATTGGAACTGAGCCAGGTCAACAGCTCATGTACCAGCAGATATGGCTCCGTATGCCACCTGTGGCACTTGTGGCAAAGGTTTGGCATCACTGCTTTAGGATCTCGTCATCTCTCTCCCCTCCCCTCCCTTCCCCCACTATCCATGGCTCCCTCCCAGCCTGGGGGGAGTGAGTGGGTGAAGCAGGATGCTTTTCATGGTGGGAGTCGACAAGCTTGAGTGCAATTTTTTATTTATTTGGTGTTTTTTTCCATGATGTGAAAGGAGGAGGTTTTTTTGTTGAGCTGGCGAGGGGGGAGGGAGTGGAAAAGCACTCTGGGGATTTGTCTTTAAATTAACTTTAACAAGTCAAAAGGTAGGAGGAGGAGAAATGGGTGGGTGGGTGGGAGTTTCAAGGAAGGAAATGGACAGCCTCTCTGATGCTCTCTAGATAGGCACTTCTTGTGGCTTAAGCCCAAAATATGAAAGTTTAAAAATAAGTTTTTAAAAAAACATTTAAATAAATAAATAAATAAATATATATATATATGTATGTATGTATGTATATATATGTGTGTATATATATATATATGTATGTATGTATGTATGTGTATGTGTATATATATATATATATATATATATATATATATATATATATATATATATAATGTATTTTGAATAAGATGCAAATGCAATCCGGATGATAGGGAGAGGGATATAGATAGAAACTTAGAAGATTGACGGCAGAAAAAGACCTCCTGGTCCATCTAGTCTGCCCTTATACTATTTCCTGTATTTTATCTTAGGATGAATATATGTTTATCCCAGGCATGTTTCAATTCAGTTACTGTGGATTTACCCACCACATCTGCTGGAAGTTTGTTCCAAGCATCTACTTCTCTTTCAATAAAATAATATTTAACCACGTGCTAACAATGTTTCCAGCTGTTATCAGCTTGCAAGCTCTTTCATTGTTACTCTCTGCGAAGAATGTTTTCCAAACCCTAAGAGAGAAAGAGAGAAAGAAAGAAAGAGGGGGAAAGAAAGAGAAATAGAGAGAAAGGGAGGGAGGGAGGGAGAGAGAAAAGAGGAAGGAAGAGAGAAACAGAAAGAAAGGGAGAGAGAGAGAGAGAGGGTGGAAGGAAGGAGGAGAGAGACAGACAGAGGGAGGAAGGAAGAGAGAGAGAAAGATAGAGCAAAAAGAGGAAGGAAGGGAGAAAGAAGGAGGAAGGAAGAAAGAGAGCGAAAGAAGAAGGAAGAGAAAGAAGAAAGAAGTATTATTTTACTGAAAGAGTAGTAGATCCTTGGAACAAACTTCCAGCAGACGTGGTTGGTAAATCCACAGTACAGTAAGACCTCACCTATCGCTGGTGTTACGTTCCAGACCCGGCCGTGATAGGTGAAATCCGCGATGGGGAATTTATCGAGTGATAGTCCTTATTTAAGTATTTATATTGTAATTGTTTGGTAAGTTTTCATTATTTTAAGTGTTTATAAACCCTTCCCACACAGTATTTATTTTAGCTACAGTATTTAAATACAGTATTTACAATTTTAGATATATATTTTTTGAAAAACCTGCCGATCGAGTTCCGCGGGCTGTTTAAATCTGCCGATCGACTTCCTCAGAAACCTGCGAACCAGCGAAGATCCGCAAATGATTTTTCTCATTAATATTTCTTGAAAATCCGCGTTGAAGTGAAGCCGCAGTAGGTGAAGCGCGGTATAGCGAGGGACTACTGTAACTGAATTTAAACATGCCTGGGATAAACATATATCCATTATAAGATAAAATACAGGAAATAGTATAAGGGCAGACTCGATGGACCATGAGGTCTTTTTCTGCCATCAGTCTTCTGTGTTTCTATGTTTCTAAGAGAGATAAAAAAAAATTTGCTAAACTTTTTTTAGGCCGCTCCGCCCAATGGTGTCCCTCTTTCCCAATCTTAAAATCTGGTCAGTTTAGCTTGAAGACACGCGCAACCCTGAGCGAACCAGCAGCAAAAAAAGCCCAGAACCCATCCCTGCTTTGGAAGATAATAGGAACATAGAAGACCTCCTGGCCCATCTAGTCTGTCAGCTTCCAAAAAAAGCATCCCTCACTGTCTCTTTTTGGCACCAAAACAGGCCAAGGCTTCAAGCTGCTCTCACAGGATCGATCTCAGGCAAGAAAAATGTTCACCCAGTGGCCTCCTTTGCCAAACAGTTTAGCAAAGAAACCTCAGTTGCTTTGATTGGATAAATCCCATTTTTAAAAGTCCAGATTTCTCAGGGAAGGGACTTTCCTGCATTTGGACAACCTGCTGGGCTCCTTCTCCGCTCCGGCAGTCCTAGTTTTTTAGGCAGGGCTGAGCAGATGCAAAGGCAACAAAGGGAAAATCCGAGCCGTAGTTTCTTCACGTCTGGAATCTCACCATCTACTACTACTACTATTATTATTATTATTATTATTATTATTATTATTAATTAGATTTGTATGCCGACCCTCTCCGAAGACTCGGGGCAGCTCACAACACAAAACGTTACAAATCCAATGATTAAAACAATTTAAAACCCTTAATATAAAAAGCAGTCATACATCTCATACAAACCATGCATAAAACGGAAACGATCCAGGGGGATCAATTTTTATTTTGAGACTGTCAGAAATCACTACCCCTAAATCCTTCTCTTCTGAAGTTCTGTGCTAGCAAAAACTTCAGAAGAGAAGGATTTAGGGGTAGTGATTTCTGACAGTCTCAAAATGGGTGAGCAGTGTGGTCGGGCGGTAGGAAAAACAAGTAGGATGCTTAGCTGCATAGCTAGAGGTATAACAAGCAGGAAGAGGGAGATTGTGATCCCCTTATATAGAGCACTGGTGAGACCACATTTGGAATACTGTGTTCAGTTCTGGAGACCTCACCTACAAAAAGATATTGACAAAATTGAACGGGTCCAAAGATGGGCTACAAGAATGGTGGAAGGTCTTAAGCATAAAACGTATCAGGAAAGACTTAATGAACTCAATCTGTATAGTCTGGAGGACAGAAGGAAAAGGGGGGGACATGATCGAAACATTTAAATATGTTAAAGGGTTAAGTAAGGTTCAGGAGGGAAGTGTTTTTAATAGGAAAGTGAACACAAGAACAAGGAGACACAATCTGAAGTTAGTTGGGGGAAAGATCAAAGGCAACATGAGAAAATATTATTTTACTGAAAGAGTAGTAGATGCTTGGAACAAACTTCCAGCAGACATGGTTGGTAAATCCACAGTAACTGAATTTAAACATGCCTGGGATAAACATATATCCATTGTAAGATAAAATACAGGAAATAGTATAAGGGCAGACTAGATGGACCATGAGGTCTTTTTCTGCGGTCAGTCTTCTATGTTTCTATCAATTTCCTCATGCCTGACATCAGAGGTGGGTTTTAAAGGGGTTTATGAAAGGCAAGGAGGGGGGGGCAGTCCCAATCTCCGGGGGGAGTTGATTCCAGAGGGTCGGGGCCACCACAGAGAAGGCTCTTTCCCTGGGTCCCACCAGACGACATTGTATCGTCGACCGGACCCAGAGAAGGCCAATTCTGTGGGACCTAATCAGTTGCTGGGATTCGTGTGGCAGAAGGCGGTCCCGGAGATATTCTGGTCCGATGCCATGAAGGGCTTTATAGGTCATAACCAACACTTTGAATTGTAACCGGAAACTGATCGGCAACCATTGCTATGTAGTAAGGATTGGCAAAAATGGAGCTGCACAGGCAGCTTTGTGTGACCAGCGGGTGCCCATATGCTCCTGGGTGAGATTTGGCTTCCTCGCATGTCAAATCTCGCGCAAGGATGCCCTCGCGCAAGAGATTTTGCCGATTTTCGGCTTTTTTAATTTGCTTCTGTGGACTTCGGGCATTGACCAGTCTGTTGCTGAAGTCGTATTTTCTGCAAAGTTCTGCAATCGATCTAAACTCCCAGAATTCCCTAGTAAACTTTAATTCCCCAGAATTTTGCCAACCAATTCCACGGGGATTCCTGGGATTTGAAGTCCACACATCTTAAAATTGACAGTGTTGAGTGATGCTGAATTAGAGGGAAGAAGACCAAAAATCCCCATTTTCTTTGCAAACCAAGTGGCATTGAAGGAGGGGTTGGAAACATGTTGGACTGTTTTAAGATGTTACATAGAAAGAAAGAAGATTAATGGCAAAAAAAGTCCTCGTGGTCCATCTAGTCTGCCCTTATGCTATTTCCTGTATTTTATCTTAGGATGGATATATATTTATCCCAGACATGTTTAAATTCAGTTACTGTGGATTTACCAACCATGTCTGCTGGAAGTTTGTTCCAAGCATCTACTACTCTTTAGGTAAAATATTTTCTCCCGTTGCTTCTGATCTTTTCCCCAACTAACCTCAGATTGTGCCCCCTTGTTCACTATTAAAAACATTTCTTTCCTGAACCTTATTTAACACTTTAACCTATTAAAATATTTCGATCATGTCCCCCTTTCCCTTCTGTCCTCTACAGACTCTACAGGTTTAGTTCATTAAATCTTTCCTGATAAGTTTTATGCTTAAGACCTTCCACCATTTTTGAAGCCCGTCTTTGGACCCGTTCAATTTTATTCATATCTTTTTGTAGTTGAGGTCTCCAGAACTGAACACAGTATTCCAAACGGGGTCTCACCAGCGCTCTATACAGCAGGATCACAATCTCCCTCTTCCTGCTTGTTCTACCTCTAGCTATGCAGCCAAGCATTCTACTCGCTTTCCCTACCGCCTGACTGCACTGCTCACCCATTTCGAGACTGTCAGAAATCACTACCCCTAAATCCTTCTCTTCTGAAGTCTTTGCTAACACAGAACTGTTGCCCCAACCCCTCCGCTGCCCTCCCCACTGTTGTGGTTAGCTCTGGCCCAGCTCCTGCCCCAAGGACTGTGGATGTGGGGGAGACATCCACATGCTGCAGGCCTGTTTTGCCCCCCCCCCCGGTAGAATCTGCTGATAAAGGCTCCTCTGACCAAGAAGACATGAGTGACAGGGAGAAGGAGAGTGGGGCAGACAGCTCAGAAGGAGATCAATTATCTAGCTCCTCCATGGATTCAGAACAAGAGTTAATGATACAGCCACGCATGCGGAGAGCGATGCATAGGCAGCAACAACTGAGATATTATTATCAAAGAAAATGAGGCCACCTGTGGTTGGGTGGGGCTGTGGTCATTAGTGAGGCTGCTATAAAGAGCAGCCTGTGGGTTTGGCCATTGTGGAGGATTATCTGATCGTTGTGTTTCATGACTGCTTTACTGACTTTGACTTTTTGTGTGATTTCCCCCCGCTTTGAAACTAAACCAGAGCAAAGTGTGTTTCACTTTGTGAAAGAAGGACTGTGAATTACCTCACAGCTGCAAGCTAAGTATCACAGAACTGATAAGGGACTTGTACAAATTACCAGTTTGTTTGGAGACGAGTGCTCTTTGCTGTACCAAAAGAGGACCTGGTTTAAGTGAATTTTCATTATAAAGAACATTGTTTTGAATTTTCAAACGTGTGTGTGTGTCTGAAATTTGTACCTGTGAATTTTTGGGAGGATTCTACCAGAGAGCCCGACAGAACACCCACCTCCAGTGATAAGAGCCTTGGTGGTGCAATGGTTAGAGTGCAGTACTGCAAAGCTACTTCTGCTGGTCACCGGCTGCCAGCAGTTTGGCAGATCGAATCTCAGTAGGCTCAAAGTTGACTCAGCCTTCCATCATTTTGAGGTCGGTCAAATGAGGACCCAGATTGTTGGGGGCAACATGCTTGCACTCTGTAAAGTGCTTAGAGAGGGCTGTAAAGCACTGTGAAGCGGTATATAAGTCTAAACACTATTGCTATAATGCTATTTTTGAAACAGGGGAACAGGCTTCCTCTCTTCCATTCAGAGAATGGGTGGGGTGGTCAAAGGACATCCTTCCTTTAGAGACCCCCGCCCTCCTGCAGCCAAGAATTGGATCCCAAGTGATAACAATTATATGCCTGAATATATTGTTTATTTTAAAGTGCATGAATCATCTTTTAATCTCAACAACTCCCAAAATAAAATGCAGGTTGAATAACTAAGGGGGTTGGGGAGAGGGAAAAAGTCACTACCGGACTTTGTAGTATCATCCCCTAACCCCAACACTTAACCCTTAGACCAGTGTTTTTCAACCAGTGTGCCGCGAGACATGGTCAGGTGTGCCACGAAGCTCAGAGAGAGAGAGAAAGAAAGAAAGAGAGAGAGAGAAAGCAAGAGAGAAAGAAAACAGAGAGAGAGAGAAAGAAAGAAAGAGAGAGAGAGAGAAAGAACAAAAGAAAGAGAGAGAAAAAGAAAACAAGAGAGAGAAAGAAAGCAAGAGAGAGAGCAAGAGAGAGAGAGAAAGAAAGAGAGAGGAAAAAAATGAGAGAGAAATAAAGCAAGAGAGAGCAAGAGAGAGAGAAAGAAAGAGAGAGAGAGAAAGAGAGGGAGGGAAGGTGGGAGAGAGAAAGACATAGAGGGAGGGAGGGAGGGAGAAAGAGAGCAAAAAAGCAAGGAAGGAAGGGAGAAAGAAAGAGGGATGGAGAGAGAGAGAAAAAAGAAGGGAGAGAAAGAGGGAGGGAGAGAGAAATAGCGCGAAAGGGAGGAAGAGAGAAAAAACATTTGTCCAAACTTTTTTTTAGCCCCCCCCCCCCCCCCAATGTGCCCCAGGGTTTTGTAAATGTAAAAAATGTGCCATGGCTAAAAAGGTTGAAAATCACTGCCTTACACTACCCAAGGCTGACCTCACCAAGTTCCTAAGAGGTCAGTATGGGGCGTGTATAAGTGCACCAGAGTGCCTACCATCCCCTGTCCTATAGTCTCTTCTATATCTCATATTTCTTCTCTACTATATCCTCTATAACCTTCATTGTCTATTATTGTGTATTGGACAAAATAAATAAATAAAAATAAACTAAGGGGGTTGGGGAGAGGCAAAAAGGGAGCGGAAGAGGGGGGGAAAGGAGGGAAAGAGAGAGGGAAAGGAAAAGAGGCAGGGACGGAAAGAGAGAGAGAGTGGGAGGGAGAGAAAGAATAGAATAGAATTCTTTATTGGCCAAGTGTGATTGGACACAGAAGGAATTTGTCTTTGGTGCATATGCTCTCAGTGTACATAAAAGAAAAGATACGCTTGTCAAGAATTATAAGGTACATCACTTAATGATAGCCATAGGGTACAAATAAGCAATCCAATCATATTTGGAACTCTCAGTGTACATAAAAGAAAATATATACTGCTAAAAATAAATAAAGGGAACACTCAAATAACACATCCTAGATCTGAATGAATGAAATATTCTCACTGAATATTTCATTTGCACAACTATTCCATTTGCACAACAACATGTGAAATTGATTGTCAATCAGTGTTGCTTCCTAAGTGGACAGTTTGATTTCACAGAGGTTTGATTTACTTGGAGTTATATTCTGTTTTTTAAGTGTTCCCTTTATTTTTTGAGCAATGTACATTTGTCAAAAACCCTGAGATACAATACTTAATGATTGTCATAGGGGTCAAATAAGCAATCAGGAAACAATCAATATTAATAAAAATCTTAAGGATGCAAGCAACAAGTTCCAGTCATACAGTCATAAGTGGGAGGAGATGGGTGATAGGAATGATGAGAAAAAAATAGTTGTAATAGAAGTGCGGACTTAGTAAAAAGTTTGACAGTGTTGAGGGAATTATTTATTTAGCAGAGCGATGGCGTTTGGGAAAAAGCTGTTCTTGTGTCTAATTGTCTTGGTGTGCAGTGCTCTGTAGCAAAGTTTTCAGGGTAGGAGTTGAAACAGTTTGTGTCCAGGATGCAAGAGGTCAGTCAATATTTTCACCGCCCTCTTTTTGACTTGTGCAGTATACAGGTCCTCAATGGAAGGCAGGTTGGCAGCCATTTTTTCTGCAGTTCTGATTCTTCTCTGAAGTCTGTGTCGATCTTGTTGAGGATTACTTTGAGGATTATTTATTTAATTTTATTTATTGATTGATTTTGTCCAATACACAATTAGGGTTTTAGTGGGAACACACATAGTAAAATACACGATGAAGGTTATAGAGGAGATACTCATAGTAAAATATATCTATGAAAGAATAGAAAAGAGGATATAGGAATAGAACATATCAATGAAAGAATAGAAGAAGAGATATAGGAATAGAAGAAAGGAATAGGAGATATAGAAGAGCAATAGGACAGGGGACGGAAGGCACTCTAGTGCACTTGTACTCGCCCCTTACTGACCTCTTAGGAATCTGGACAGGTCAACCGTAGAAAATCTAAGGGTAAAGTGTTGGGTGTTTAGGGATGATGTTTTAATCTCAGATAATGTTCGACTTCTTTTTATTGTTTTGTATCTATTTATATCTGTATTTGTATTATTGTTGTAAGCCGCCCTGAGTCCTTTGGGATTGGGCGGCATAGAAGTCAAATCAATCAATCAATCAATCAATCCACTCCCATACTGGGCAAACGTACTAGGGCTTCATTGGTTTTCCCGTCTCTTGAGATTCTATTGCAGAAGGCCCGAAAACGGGGCTTCTCTAGGAACTCCCCTCTCTGGCTGCTTTTCTAATTCCTCCCAACCCCACCCTGGCAGAGCCTCAGGGTCACCGAGGACTCCCCCGGCAGGGAACCAAGTGGGAGCCTCTTCCCCTCCTTTGTGACGGCTGAGGAGACAGGAGTAATGGACAGCCATGTGTTTGCACAACTGTGCAAACAAAGGCTCCCACTGGCTTTGCTCCTGTCTCCTGTCTGCCGAGTGTTCCCGAAAGGAGATTCTGGGCAAAGGAACAATGACTCAATCTCAGGCTGTGTTAAGTCAACGTGCTTGGGTCGGCGGCACCCTGGCATGATCGAGCCAAAAACTAACCCCGGCTAACAAAGGCCACTGGTCTAAAATTCCAGAGGAATTACCCGGATAGAATTCCCATGCAAGGATACAACAGCCTGTCAAGGTTCCAGTTAGCATTCAAACTAAATCAGAGTCGCACTACTTACCAGAGCTTACAAAACTTTCGCCAGACCCATCCTTGAATACAGCTCATCTGTTTGGAACCCATATCGCATCTCAGACATTAACACCCTTGAAAATGTCCAAAGATACTTCACCAGAAGAGCCCTTCACTCCTCCGCTCGAAACAGAAGACCCTACGAGACTAGACTTTCAATCCTGGGCCTAAAAAGCTTAGAACTAAGACACCTCAAACAAGATCCAAGTATTGCCCACAAGATCATATGCTGCAACGGCCTGCTTGTCGGCGACTACTTCAGATTCAACCACAACAACACAAGAGCACACAACAGATTTAAACTTAATATTAACCGCTCCAAACTTGACTGTAAAAAATATGACTTCAGTAACCGAGTTGTTGAAGTATGGAACTCATTATTGTACTCCATAGTATCATCCCCAAACCCCCAACACTTTACCCTTAGATTATCTATGGCTGACCTATCCAGATTCCTAAGAGGCCAGTAAGGGGGAGTACAAGTGCACTAGAGTTCCTTCGTCCCCTGTCCTATTGCTCTCCTATATCTCCTATACCTTTCTTCTATTCCTATATCTCTTCTTCTATTCTTTCATTGATATGTTCTATTCCTATATCTTCTATTCTACGACTCTTTCAGTAAAATATTTTCTCATGTTGCTTCTGATCTTTCCCCCAATTAACTTCAGATTGTGTGCCCCCGTTCTTGTGTTCACTTTCCTATTAAAAACACTTCCCTCCTGAACCTTATTTAACCTTTTAAGATATTTAAATGTTTCGATCATTTCCCCCATTCCATTCCTTATTTTCTTTTTTATTCTATTCCTTTTTCTTATTCTATTACATATTTTCTATATTCTATTCTATTCCATATTTTCTTTTCTATTCTATTCTTATTTATTATTCTATTCTATTCCATATTTTCTATATTCTATTCTATATTTTCTTTTCTATTTTATTCCTATTTATAAATCTATTCTATTCCATATTTTCTTTTCTATTTTATTCCTATTTATTATTCTATTCTATTCCACATTTTCTGTATTCTATTCTATTCCATACTTTCTTTTCTATTCTATTCCTATTTATTATTCTATTCTATTATTGTATTCCATATTTTCTAAATTCTATTTTATTCTATATTTTATTTTATTTTCTATTCTATTCCTATTTCTTATTCTATTTCTTATTCAATTTGGTTCCATTCCTTTGGGGATCCTGGGGGCTAGGAACACCCGTGGGAACCTTTTCTGGGTCTGGAATGCACTGGCTTGAGTAACCCTCACCCCCCACCCCGAAAACGGCACCTCGGGGCGAGGGCAGCGAAGCAGCGCGTGTGAACCTTCCTTGTCCGCGGAGGCCGCTTCCCTCACTCCGCTTCTCCCTCCTTCGAGGGCAGGAAAGGCCCTGACCGTTGCCAGGACAACGGAAACCTCCGCTTGCCCTTGGCAACGGCTCGTCAGGGCTGCGCTCGCGCACTCCCTCTCATTCCCTCCCTCCCTCTCACTCAGTATCCCGTCATGCTCAGCGCCCCACAGGTCCGGTCGCTTGACAGTTGCGCTCTCACCTCTCTCTCTTTCTCTCTCTGAGAGAAACAGACGCGCGAGGCTCCATCTGGGCGTGGCTTAAGGAGATAGGGGTCCCTCTCTACCCAATCAGCGACGACATCGTCTGGTTTCTTTCTGTTTTGTGTTTTTTTTTAAAGCGCTGGCCGGCCCCGCCTCCTCCTTTTCCTTGCCTTTGCCGGCTCAACCGGGCTCGGGCATGGCCCCGCCCCCTCTCCGGCCAAGTTGGGTGGGTGGGGGGAGGAGGAGGCAGGAGCGCCCCCCTCCCCTTTGCCCTGTGGGTGGGAGGGGGGAAAAGAGAGGGCAAAAAGAGAGAGAGACGGAAACGCGCTCAGGCATCCCCCCCTCTGCGCGGCTCACCTCCCCCCCCAGCCCCGTGAGGGGAGCGCGGCGAGAGTGAGTGGCCGCTGCCCCCCTCAGGTAAGCTGAGGCCGAAAAGCCGCTCGCAACTTGGCAACTTGGAGGGGGCGGGAGAGGGGGGGCGCCCTCTATGTGGGAGGGAAGAGGGGGGAAGTCCCTGTCCGGAGAAGTGTCCCCCCCTCAGTGCTCGCGAGGTTCAAGGTGAATCCCCCTCTCTTGCTCCCCCCCAGTCCCCCTGAGGTGAGGTGTGAGGGAGGGGAGAAAAGCCACTTTGCGGGCTTAAAGGAGGGGGGGGGGAATGAGAGGGAGGGAGGAGACACCCCCCAAGCGCTCCCTGAAACGGGGTGGGAGGGGAGAGAGAGAGAGACCACCTTGAGGGCTATCCCGAGGGGGAATGAGGGGGTTAAAGAGAGGAGACGCCCCCCCCATAGCCCTTGAAGCTGAGGGGGGGGGGGGAGAAGAGAGAGTGAAAGAGAGAGAGAGAGAGAGAGAGCACCCTGATGGCTATCCTGAGGGAGTTAAAGAAGGGAGACGCCCCCCCAATAGCCCTTGAAGCTGGGGGGGGAGAGAGAGAGTGATTGAGAATGGAGAGACCACCTTGAGGGCTGTTCTGAGGGAAAATGGGGGTGGGGATGAAAGAAAGACGCCCCCAATAGCCCCTTGAGGGGTGAAGAGGTGTGTGAAGAGACCACCTTGAGGGCTGTTCTGAGGGGAAATGAGGGGGTTAAAGAGAGGAGAGCCCCACCACAATGCCCCTTGAAGCTGGGGGGGAAGAGAGTAAGTGAATGAGAGAAAGAGAGAGAGAAAGACCCCTTTGAGGGCTGTGCTGAGGGGGTTAAAGAGGGGAGACACCCCCCAATAGCCCTTGAAGCTGTTGGGGAGGGGAGAGTGAGAGACCACCTTGAGGGCTATTTTGAGGTAAAATGTGGGTGTATGAAAGCGACACTCCCAAAAGCCCCTTGAGGGGTGAAAAGGGGGGGTGAATAGAGGCCCCCTTGAGGGGTATTCTTAGGGGAGATGGGGTGGGTGTGAAAAAGGAGGTTTGCTCCCCTCCCTGAACTAAGGGAGAGAGGCCACCTTGAGGGCTATTCTGAGAGGAGATGGGGAGGGGGTGAAAGAGAGGAGATGCGCCCCCTGAAGTGAGGGAGGGAGTTAAAGAGGCCCCATTGAGGGCTATTCTGAAAGGAGTTTGGGGGTGAAAGAAGAGACCCCCTCCAACCTCCTGAGGCTGAGAGAGGGGCGGAAAGTCCACCTTGCCAGCTCTTCTGAAGGAAGATGGTGTGTGTGTGAGAGCAAGCGGAATAGATGCCTCCCCAAGCAACCCCAGAGGTTGATATGTGCGAGGGGGGAAGGGTGAGAAGCCACCTTGAGGACTAGCCTGAAGGTTAGTGGGGAGGGGGAGAGATGAGAGAGAGAGAGGAGATAAACCCCCCTCCCTGCAAATGGGGGAGTTGACTCTGCTCTCCTTTCGCCCCCTGGACCTGCTGCCTTATTTGGGGCTGGGGGTGGGAGGGCTGAGGGCCGGCAGAGGTTGACTGGCAGGGGGTTAACCCCCTCCTGCTGCTCCCCTCCCCCTCCCTCCCCACCTCCAAAAGGGGAATTTTCCAGCTGGTAATTTCTGCTGCGTCAACACCCAGCTGGAAGGACCGGAGAGGAGGGAGACAAGGGGGCATTTTCACAGCAGAACCACTTCGCCAAAGCAGGACCAACCACCCCAGCCGGATTGGGCTAATAAAAAGAGACATTTAATTTCTTTTTTTTAAAAAAAAAAACTTTTTAAAAATTAAGCATCTGTGCAAGTTGGACCAAGAGTTTCTCAAGAGAGAGAGAGAAGGGTGACACCAAATTGCTTGGGAGAAAAGACAAAAAAGGGAATGAGGTAATAACATTGATGAAACATGTATCTTTTTACCACTTTCTGCTTTCTCTTTCTGCCTTTTTAAAAAACATGCCGGTTCTATTTGGGGTTATTGTCTCTTTTCCTAAAAGTCAGGCAGGGATCGCCTGGTCTTTCCCTCTATTTTAATTGCCGATGGTAAACATTGAAAATCACCCCCTTACCTTGAAACCTAGCCTCAGAATGTAAGTTACTTTATAGTCCTGGAAGTTGTTTCAAAAAACGTAAAGGACCTGTTTGGAAAATATAGGCAGGTAAGGAACTTTTAAATGGAAGGACTCTCCTGGGAGAATGATTAGTAGAGAAAAGAAGTTATAGGTTTTAAAAAGAAAAATAAAAGAAAAAGGCAGTAATGGTGTTGAAGTTTTCAAAGTTAGCATTTTGTTTTTGTATGTGTAAATAGCTAGGTTTGTTCCACAGATGTAAAATAGCCTTTTAGAAGGAAATCCCTGATGACAAATAAAGCATAATGAAGATTTCTTGTGTAGACAGTGGAAGGTGGATAAACTGAGTAACTGAAAACTTAAGAAAAGTAATACCGGTATATGTATATACAGTAATTAATTTAGGGCAAGAAATGTGTATGCAAGAACATTTTAATTCTTAATTGAGTTTTCTCCCTATCTTCAGTTTCTTGAATTTGTTTGACATGGAGTACTAAGCAAGTGCTGCTGTTGAAAGTACCTGTAATGAGCTTGTATATATCCATAAAACACTATCTATGCAACTATTGTATATGTGTGGGGTATTGTTTCTATTATAAAAGGCTTTGTCCAAAGAGAAAAACTTCTGGTTTTAAAAAAATGAGACGCATATCCCCCCCCCCCCCAATATGTATTGAACATTGGCTGTTTTGGGTTACTTTTAATAATTATAGTATATTTCAGAACAATGCATAATATTGAACAGCCGATTCTGTTTTATTGACTGGCTGATTTGGAATTACTTTATAGCAGTTGAATAAGCTACTACTAGTTAAGTTTATTCTTAAAATCTTTGTGATACAGTATGTACTTTACCTGTTTATTTGTTGCTCAAATTTGAACAGTGGAGCATCAAGGACTCCTCATTTACAGTTTTAATTTATGTAATGAATAATTATCGCTTAACTATATCACATGACAGATTGCATTCTGTAAAATATTTGTGTCTTGATTTAGAACTTGTGCTACATTTACAGTATCATTTACTCTGATGAAATACTAATTTTGCTGTTGGTAAATTAGATCACTGGTTGAAATTTTGTTCTAATAGAAAAGGTTTACTTCAGGTTGTGATATATCATATGTACTACTCTTCTAAAAACTGATCCAATTTATTTGGTCTTTTCGAAAGGGTAATATGTAATTAGGCAAAAAATTTAATAGCTAATGGTGGAGTATACAGGTCAGATCTTAAAATATAAGGAAAAAGGGGAAATGGGGCATATTGTCCCTATGGCTTGTAATTTTAGGGTAATTTTATAGTAGTAATTAGGTTTTTTCCAGGTGCTGTGTCTAAACGAGATGCTTGAGTAATTTTATTATACAACCTTGGCACACTTTTTGTGGGGAAGCTAGTATAGGAAGTTATTAACTAAAAAGAAGCTAGCATTGATATGAGACAGCTATACTCCATGGGGAAATTTCATTTTCTACCTTATGTGAACCCGGTCAATAATACGTAAGGTTCTGATTAATAAAAGATTGCACACATTTACATATAATTTATGTCATTCTAGCTTATTATGTAAAAATAATTTTGGTTATTTTGGCTATAATTTTAATTTAATTGTTTATAACAAAAGAATGAACTCAGTTAAAATCTTTGAAAGCCTTCCTTTATCTAGCCCTTTATCTCCTTTAGCTAGCCTTTATATTCATAATTCCCTGAATTGCTACTTATTTTTATATAGGAGACCAGAACAGGTTTAGTAGACTTTTTGATGTATATTCAAATTCCTGTAGTAATAGAAACATAGAAGACTGACGGCAGAAAAAGACCTCATAGTTCATCTAGTCTGCCCTTATACTATTTCCTGTATTTTATCTTACAATGGATATATGTTTATCCCAGGCATGTTTAAATTCAGTTACTGTGGATTTACCAACCACGTCTGCTGGAAGTTTGTTCCAAGGACCTACTATTATTTCAGTAAAATAATATTTTCTCATGTTGCTTTTGATCTTTCCCCCAACTAACTTCAGATTGTGTCCCCTTGTTCTTGTGTTCACTTTCCTATTAAAAACACTTCCCTCCTGAACCTTATTTAACCCTTTAACATATTTAAATGTTTCGATAATGTACTACGGTAGTTTGTTAAAGGTTAAGTAGAATTATTCTCACAAAATCTGTTAGTTCAACCATTTAGGCTTTTCTTCTAATAGTAACGGAGTAAATTAAAAATTTAAAGCAAAACTTTCAATATTGCAGTAGTACTAAAAGCTAACATTTTCAAGAATATATCCTGCCATATTAATTATTCTACATTTGTTTTAAAAACAGATTGTTAGTTCATTGATTTCTGAGTACTGTACTCTATATAGATAATTTTTATCTTGCAACAATTGTATGCATATCTTGGAAAACACTAACATGTTTCATGTGAACTTAGTCTTTGTGTGATGCCGAACCTTTTTTCCCTTAAGTACTGAAAGTGTGTGTGCGCATTGTCAAATGTGCGTGAGTGCCTACACCCATAATGTAATGCCCCTCTTGTACGTCCCGCCCCCTGCACATGCATGGGTGACCCTCCTCTCTCAAAACATGACCATGGGGATGTTGCAATGGGTCGTAAATATAAAAAACACTTTTTTCAATGCTATTGTGACTTCAAAGAGTCACTAAATACATGGTCGTAAATCAAGGATTACCTGTAGAACCAAACTGACAGCACCCATGTATTTATACACGGGGGATGTATTAGTACCTTCTGGGCTCTGAGTATTTTCAAAAATATAAATGAATTTGAAGAAATTAAAATTTTAACCTGGGAAACCACTGATAGATGGAAGAATCTTACTTATTCGATGCTGCAGCATTGATAAAAGTTTATTATTCTAAGCCTTTGTTATTTTGTAAATCTATTCAGATTAAGCATTATGCGTGATCCAGGATGCTATGGTTTCTTCAACATCAGCAACTTAAAAATTTCTTGTTTATTGTGAAGTGTTAATTCCAACCATTATTTCAGATTTCACTTAAATAATATACAGTAAAATTGAACTTAACAATTTATAGTTGTTTTCTTTGCTATTTGTTTTGTTTTCTCTCCCCTCCCTCCATATGCTTACAACATAAATAAGATTTTTCCAACATAAATAAGATTTTTTGCTTTCTTCTATCTCTTTCTTGCATCTTTGGTAGGAAAACAAAGGAATCATTATAATATATATAAACATTTATTGATAATGACCTTTTAACAAAGGGCATAACAGCATGTTAGCAATAGCACTTTTTTAACAGAGCCAGAGTATTGCCCCCACAATCCAGGTCCTCATTTCACCCACCTCGGAAGGATGAAAGGCTGAGTCAACCTTGAGCCGGTGATGAGATTTGAACCGCTAACCTCCAGATCTACAGTCAGCTTTAGTGGCCTGCAGTACTGTACTTCTCCCAACTGCACCACCTTGGCTCATTCAAATGGTTTGCATGTTTTAAGAAAAATAGGTATGATAGTTTAGTATAATTTATAATAATCCCCTCAAGACTGCTGGCCTAATAAATTCTGGCATAATTCTCATGAATAGAGTAAGAGGTCTTGAGAAGAATCTTACATCTTTTTTTAGTAATGTTTAACTTGTGAGAGATAATTTTAAGAAATAATATATTTAAATGTACATGTATTTAATCTTTTAACTAAGATGCACTATAATCAAACAATGTCGTTTGGCGGGCCCCAGGGGAAGAGCCTTCTCTGTGGCGGCCCCGGCCCTCTGGAATCAACTCCCCCCAGAGATTAGAACGGCCCCTACCCTCCTTGTCTTTCGCAAATTACTCAAGACCCACCTTTGTCGCCAGGCATGGGGGAGTTAGGATATTCCTTCCCATAGGCCATTACAAGTTATGTATGGTATGTTTGTGTGTATGTTTGGTTTTTATAATAAGGGTTTTTAGTTGTTTTATTAAATTGGATTGTTACATGTTGTTTTTTATCATTGTTGTTAGCCGCTCCGAGTCTGCGGAGAGGGGCGGTATACAAATCCAATTATTATTATTATTATTATTATTATTATTATTATTATTATTATTATTAATAATAATAATCCTGTATAATATATAGAATCTAGGAATATGTGTATTGAATTTTGAGAGAAACTGCTTTCATTAATGCGTAATTGTTCCTACGTTATTTGGCTGAGATTCTAGTTTCAGTAGCAAGCATAGCATTCATACCGGTAGTATTATACCAGCCTTGATTCACAGCTGTGCTCACTTCCACATCTACAAAGAACTGTGCAGAAGAAATGTTTTAGCTGGTACGGTATATTAGTACATCAAAAGCTTGATAGCTTTTCCTTGCATCCAGAGATTAATATTGCTCTAATAGTTATAGTAAAATTTTATTTATTTATTTATTATTTATTTATTAATCAGATTTGTATGCCGTCCCTCTCCGCAAACTTGGGGCGGCTAACAGCAATAATAATACAATGTAAACAAATCTAATATTTAAGTTAATTTAAAAACTCCAATTTAAAAACCAGTCATACATACTGACATACCATGCATAATTTTTATAAGCCTAGGGGGAGGGAAAGTCTCAATTCCCCCATGCCTGACGACAGAGGTGGGTTTTAAGGAGCTTATGAAAGGCAAGGAGGGTGGGAGCAACTCTGATATCTGGGGGGAGTTGGATCCAAAGGGTCGGGGCCGCCACAGAGAAGGCTCTTCCCCTGGGTCCCGCCAAACGACACTGTTTAGTTGACGGGACCCGGAGAAGGCCAACTCTGGGACCTAACTGGTCGCTGGGAAAATTGTGTTTACATTGACTTAAAACTGGTGGAGGCTTGAGGTCATTTTTATTGTGCTTCACATAGCTCATCTTCAGATCAAAAGACATCAAATGATATGGATGTGCCAAATGTCAGCCTGACTGTTAATAGCATGTTTTTTAAGAGTAATATATTTGGGCTGCCTTATAGGATGAGTATTGGATGATCTTTCTGTAACACACTTAATTCAGTCTACTATTAATCTTATCAAATCTCCTTACTGGTAGCTTTGGCAATACACAGTCGTACTATACGAGCTTGCGTGTGTTTGGATCCGATGTATGCATCTCCTCTCTACTTTCCAGTTCCTTTGGCTGCTGATATGTCTTTCCCTGGCATAGGACACCCATGCCAGAACCAAAGCATATCTCTGTTTGGTTCAGAATACAGTACTGTACTGCATATTCTACTCTCATTAGGTTTTCATTAACTCATTGATAGTGAAATTTTCATTTACTAGAATTAAATCTTATTTATTTATTTATTATTTAGATTTGTATGCCGCCCCTCTCCACAGACTCTTGCCTTTTATCCAGGCCAATCTATGAAATTATTGTATAGATCACTGATGGCGAACCTATGGCACGTGTAGCATGTGGAGGGCGTGCAAGCCATTGCCCTATATGAGCTCCAGTGTGCATGCGCATGCTGGGTAGCTGATTTTTGGGCTCCTTTTCAGCCGTTTTTGCTCTTCCCAGTCTTCAGGAAAGCTTTCTGAAGCTTGGGGACAACGAAAAAAGGCCCAACAGGCCAACTGGAAGTGTACTTGTGTGCATCACTTCCAGCCTCCTTTTGCTGTCAGAGGTCTTCAGGAACTTCTTTGGCTTGGTACAGTTGCAGCCAGGCCTCCTGCACCTCACGCCTTCCAGAAGTTCAGAGACGAACCGGGAGTGGGGCTGCATTACTACTACCTTCAGATAGTTGCAACCAGGCCTCGCACACCTGGGCCCATTTCTTTTGCAACCGGAAGGCTTTCCTGAAGGCCTCTGCAGCCGATAACAGAGCTCTAGATCAATCCGGAGATCTGTTATCAGCCAACGTGGGGTTTGTGTGTATATGCACAGGGACAGTGTGGGGATTGTTCTCATGCGCAGGGGGAGAGCATTGTACTATGGGTGTGGGCACACTATCGCGCACGAGTACATCCTTTTGGCACCTGAGCCAAAAAATGTTCACCATCACTGATACAGATGTAGTGGAAATAATAATGTACAGATGTAAAAAGGTATGGAGAGGAATTGGGTAAGATAGCAATATAAATGTACATTTTTAGTTACATTTTCTTTCATTGTCTCATGCCTTTAATTTCTTCAGCATATTTCTTACTACTTGTCTCTGCTTTATATATTTTTTTCTATTCCAAACAGAAATAGCTGACAGTATGTGTGTTAATGAATCAACTATCTAAATTCTGACCCAGATGAAGAAAACTTGACAGATACTTTCAGACAAGACGAATATTTATTTATTTGTTTGTTTGTTTGTTTGTTTAATTCGACTTTTATGCCGCCCAATCCCAAAGAACTCAGGGCAGCTTAAAAACAATATAAAATATATAAAATACAAAAAGCAATTAAAAAGAAGTCAAATATACAATTCTAACTATAAAACTCAGATTAAAACCCATAATAAACTAAAAAGAATACCGGTATATTAAATGCAAGAAAGACAGGCTTGGATCCAAAACACTTTTGGAAAGATAAGCAAGATCTGATGGTAAATCTTGAAGTAAAAATTTAGGTGTGTGAAAAAAATGAATGATAGAAGATTCAAGGTAGACAAAGGAACATCCTTTGCACAGTGTATAGTCAGCATATGGAATTACTTTCCCTGAGAAATAGCAATGGCTACCAAGCTGGACAGCTTTAAAAAGGGATTAAACAAATTAATGGAGGATAATACAATTAATGATGCTTGTATGCTTCTTTCAGGTCTGAGGTAGCATGTCTCTGACTTCCAATCATTGGGGAACAATAGCAGAGAAAGACTGTTGCTTTTATAGCATGTTTACAGTATGTATTCCCACAGGAACTCTAGGCACAGGATGCTATAGTAGGCAGCTTTTTAGCTTGATCCAGCAGAGTTGCCTTTAATACTATATTAACAAAATAATGTTCATCTAAATTGAGCCATGTGTTTAAAAGGAAGCTATCACAAAATTAAGAGTAATGAAGTACTCTATCACAGTTATTATATTAATGTTGATTTGGGGAGGAGATGCATTCATGGTTGTCTTTGTATGAACATGTACAAAATATTTAAGCAAAGGTAAATCGTATCAACCAGAATTTCTCTCTTTTTATTTATTTGCCTTCGTGGGAGATCTGCACATATGTTGTCAAAGCATATAAATCCAATAAATAAATAAACAAATCTCTCATATACCAAATCACTGCATGTTGACTCTAGTAGAAATATGTGAGATGATTCTGAATGCTAATCAGACTTGCATTTCATGGAATTCCAAAAAGTGAGAACTTTTAAGCCTGAATTTGTGTCTTCTCTTAGCTCTGACACAAAATTTCAAAGTCATATAATGTTAGATTTTTAAAAGAAAAGCTGTTCCAAAGCATTTCCAACATAAGTAAAAGGACCAGATTATCTGGGTAGTCATAAGAAGGTATTAATTCAAAGTATAGAATATCCTAAGTCAGACTGTTACAGATATTGTTTCAAAGACGTTCTTAGGTTGAGTTCTCCAGCCAGTCACAAGTGGCACTGGTCAAGGCTGATTGCAGATGCAATCCAATGGTCTATTCCCAAGGTGTTGCTCAAAGCAGCCTGTCACTTTTCCCCTTCCGTTTGACTCTCATGGTTGACTTATTTATTTATTTATTTATTAGATTTGTATGCCGCCCCTTTCCGTAGACTTGAAGACCATATTACTATGTCAAGATGAGTATCTAGATTTACAAGTCAGAATGGAAAAAAACAGTTCAATTAAGTCTCAGAGCTTGAAGAGATTAGGTTCACTGTTTTAGGTAGCCAAATACTTTATTGTGTTTAGCGTGGAAAGAAGCCTGGTTATACTTATATATTTGATCTAAATTTGAAATGAGTAATAATACTATGTTCGTTTCTGTCCAGGATTCCTGCACATCTACCTTTCTCTCCTCCGAGATGTTTGGATTATTGTATTGTACCCTGCCACCTCCCCCCCCCCCCCCCCCCATTTTTGATGGCGGTAGCATGTTAGTAAGGGGAAATTTTTTGACAGTGAGAACAATCAACCCATGGAACAGAAGTTGCCTTCAGAAGTTGTGGGAGCTTCATCACAAGAGGCTTTTAAGAAGAGACTGGGCTGCCTTCTGTCAGAAATGGTGTAGGCAGAGTCTCCTGCTTGGGCTGTGGGTTGGACTGGATGACTTACAAGGTCCCTTCCAACTCGGTCAATGTTTATTTACCCTGCTGTACATGAGGTTGCCTTTTAAAAGACCATTCAGAAACTACAGGTGGTCCCAACTTAGAACCACAATTGAGCCCAAACTTTCTGTTGCCAAGTCAAGCATTTGTTAAGTGACTTTTGCCCCATTTTATGATCTTTCTTGCCACAGTTGTTAAGTGAAACATTGCACTTAACATGGTTGTTAAGTGAATCTAGCTTCCCCGTTGACTTTTCTTGCCAGGAGGTCACAAAAGCTGATCACATGTCCTGGGACACTGCAACCATCATAAGCATCTGACTTGATCACATGACTACAGTAAGAGTGAAAAAATGGTCATGTTTTCAATACCGTTGTAACTTTGAACAGTCACTGAATGAACTGTTGCAAGTCGAGGATTATCTGTATAGCTGGTTCAGCATGGGGCAGCCTAGTTAGATTTATCCAATATCTTCTGGAGGGCCTGCATAGATTGCTGGTTAACTTGCACATGCAATTGAAGGCATTAGTTGTGGTCTTAAAGCCATATATGGCTTAGGGATTTGGTATCTCTGAGAGAGCCTGTGGAATCTGTCTACAGCATCTGGTAAAACCAGGAAAAGAAAGAATGTTAAGAGTCCCTACTTCAAGGGCCTGGATTTAGGCTTTCTTATGACTTTGGAAAACCTTTCCGTTGGAACTAGAGATTTTCCCTTCCCTTGAAGATCTGGCTTTTCTGGAGGTCATTTGGCATATGGATGGAATACCTAAATAGGCCTTTCCTTTTTTGTTGGAACAGAATATTTAAATGTTTCCTGATTCTTGCTTTTTGTTACAGGTAGTCCTCAACTTACAACAGTTCATTTAGTGACCATTCAAGATTACAATAGTATTGAAAAAGTGACTTATAACTGTTGTAGCATCTTCTCAAGTTCACATGATTAAAATTCAGATGTTTGGCAACTGACTCATATTTATGATGGCTGCAGTGTCCTGGGCATCATATTATCACCTTTTGGGACCTTCTTCATAGCTCAATGGAGAAACCAGATTCCCTTAACAATTGTGCTACTAACTTAACAACTGTGCAAGAATGAGTGTAGAATTGGGCAAAACTTCCCCATTAGCAAGACATTAACAAATGTCTCATTTAACCATTAATTTTGGGCTCAATTATGGCCATAATCCAAGCACTTCCTGTATTTGTATTATTTTAATATACACTGCTCAAAAAAATAAATGGAACACATCCTAGATCTGAATGAATTAAATATTCTCATCGAATACTTTGTTCTGCATAAAGTTGAATGTGCTGACAACATGTGAAATTGATTGTCAGTGTTGCTTCCTAAGTGGACAGTTTGATTTCACAGAACATATTGTGTTGTTTAAGTGTTCCCTTTATTTTTTTTGAGCAGTATATAACTAAGTCTCTCAGAGACTCCTGATTGGAGACTTTTTTCTTCCATGGCTTTGCCTTTTTAACTTTCTTAGATTTCCTCTCCCCTTTTTAATATTTTCCTACATGTTTAAGTAGCCTAAGCAAAAGCACACATGCTCCTTGCTTGAATATCACCCACAAAGGGACATTTTTACTTCCCACATTCCAAGTCATCTAAACATTAGAATGTTAACTTTATATTGCGTATTAACTTTATATAATCAATATTGCACAAATAGTGTATTGAGGTTATAAATCTATTAAGATTTGTAACAATAAAAGAGAAAAAAACATAGGATAGGGCTTACTTCAAAATTGTTGGTTACCATCTGTTCACCTGTGCTTCTCATTTTGAAGATGTAAATAACCTGAGGTTGAAGTGAACTTATGTATAGCTCTCTTAGTACATAGGTTGTTGATGTAGTCGAAGGATAATTGATTCCTTGAGAGTTACTGCTATCTTTCTGGGAAAACAGAATCTGTATTTGTATACAATTTCAGCAATAGCTTGATATGACCGTTGCACACTATAAATTTAAATTCTTTTTAGAATTTAAAACTAATCATTCTTCTCTTAATTATATTTGAAAGATAGGTAGAAAATGCTAGGGTAATTATTTCAATACCTTATAACTCATCTTTTAAACAATAATAATAGTTGATGAATTACCTTTCAGAGTTGAATCAAAGCCATGGTAAATATTCCTTGGAAATGGTTTTGCTAATGTAGAATGCTGATCGTTACAGGAATTTTAGAAGATAAACTGGTTTTTAGCCTTTGCCTCCCACCAATGACCCCTATGATCTTTGGCATTGATGTTCCTGTCTGCACTGAGAGAAAAATGTTCATGGGTGCCAGCGGTGTTAACATCTCTCTTTCTTCCTCGCAGAGTGTGCAGAGGTGGGAGTGCAAATACCTCTAAATGAATCAGAAGGAAGACATGGAGATTGCCTCCCATTACCATCATCTGCTTCAGGAACTCAATGAACAAAGGCAGCATGGTATCCTCTGCGATGTTTGTATTATAGTGGAAGGGAAGATTTTCAAGGCTCATAAGAATATTTTGCTTGGGAGTAGTCGTTACTTCAAGACCTTGTATTGCCAGGTGCAGAAGACCTCTGACCAAGCCACAGTCACTCATTTGGATATTGTAACAGCGCAGGGCTTTAAAGCAATAATTGACTTCATGTACTCGGCACACCTTGCATTGACCAGCAGGAATGTTATTGAGGTGATGTCAGCTGCCAGCTACCTTCAAATGACTGAGATAGTGCAAGCTTGCCACAACTTCATAAAGGCCGCTCTGGACATAAGCATAAAGTCTGATGCCTCTGACCTTATTGATTATGAGTTTGGGGCTTCCTCTAGCAGCAGTACAGATGCTCTGATTTCTGCTGTTGTAGCTGGTCGGAGCATATCTCCCTGGCTGGCTCGAAGAACAAGTCCAGCAAACTCCTCTGGAGATTCAGCTATTGCTAGCTGTCACGAAGGAGGAAGCATCTATGGGAAAGAGGATCAAGAGCCAAAATCAGACAGTCACGATGACATTTCACCCCAGTCTCTTTGGTCTACGGATTTGGCCTATGGGACTTTGCGTGTCAAAGAAGAGCAGGTCTCTCCCGCTCATTATGCAGGGAATGAATTGCAATCTGCCAAAGACAGTGCAGTGCAAAATGCTTTCTCAGAACAAGGAACTACAGATGGGTGGCAGCCTACAGGGCGTAGAAAGAATAGAAAAAATAAAGATACTGTGCGCCACATCACCCAACTTGGAGAGGACAGCAGGACAACTTCACCAGTGCCACCCTTTCTAACTGCCCCTGGATGGCCATACAGTAATCAAGAAGCAAGTAAGAACGTTTAATTCAGTTTCTATGAGATTATATAATGCTCATGAATAAATGTTTAGAATACATTATTATCTTTTTAAAACCCAGATGTTTTTAAATGCTGTAGTTTTTATTAAAATATTTTACATATGTAAAAAGTCCATTCAAAGAAAAAGATAAAAGTGAAAGAGAGAGATAAAAGAAAACATGAAACAGCAATATAGTGGATTCTGATCTTCCTCTCACATTTATTATTCTAATCAAACCAAACCTCCCTCTCTAAGATTATATCATTATTGCCCTTTTTTCTATAATTTTCCAAGCCTATATTTTTAAAAGCAAAATGCCACTCATGTGACATCACAAAATCTCCAGAACTGTAAAGCCTAGAAACTTGAAATTTGGAACGTATGTTCCTCTTGACTTCTAGGTGCTCCCTAAGAAAGGATTTTTCAAAATGACCATCAGATCATTAGTATTTTTTATATTACAGTGTTCCCTCAATTTTCGCGGGGGGTGCGTTCCGAGACTGCCCGCGAAAGTCAAATTTCCGCGAAGTAGAGATGCGGAAGTAAATACAGTATTTTTGGCTATGAACAGTATCACAAGCCTTTCCTTAACATTTAACCCCCTAAATTGCAATTTCCCATTCCCTGAGCAACCATTTAGATTATTACTTAACATGTTTATTTATTAAAGTTTATTAAAAAATATTTATTAAAGGCGGACGAAAGTTTGGTGATGACATATGACGTCATCGGGCGGGGAAAACCGTGGTATAGGGAAAAAACCCGTGAAGTATTTTTTAATTGATATTTTTGAAAAACCGTGGTACTGTATAGACTTTTCGCAAAGTTTGAACCCGCCAAAATTGAGGGAACACTGTATTATTAACATGCTGTGATGCTAAGGAGACGTTCTACTCCCTCTCCCAACTTGAAAACTATTCCAACTGCCACTTGGGGAGGGGCCAGCGTGTGACTCTTCAGGCCTGTGGGCTGGGACTTTGGGGAGGAGCCTGAGGGTTAGAGAAAGGGATAAGATAGGAGAGCTTCTGTGGGGCAAGCCTGGAGGAGAGAAGGGGATAGGAGACGATCAGTGGGGCCAGTCTAAGGGAGAGAAGGTGGATAGAAGAGGAAAGGCTTTTATGAGGCAAGCCTGAGCAGAGAAGGGGAGAGGATAGGCCGATCGGAACTGTTCATTAATTTTCAAGCTAGAAGTGTCGATTTATCAAGCCTGATCACATAGTTTTGTAGCAAAACATGGGTAATCAGCTAGTAAGTCATAAAATCATTTTCTTTTTTAAAAAAAACCCCAATTCTAGTCATTGACGAATATCAGTAATGACTTTTCTCTAGTCAGGTTTGTCAATTTTGTCATCAAGTTATCTCAGTTTCCTCCATGTTGGGTAGTCTGATGTAGTTGGATGGCTGTAGTTGGATGGCTGATGTAAGTCTATTGGACCAGGACCTCTCTGAGGGCAAGGGGCTGTTTCCAGGTCAACCAGCCATTTCTGGCCTGTTCAAGCCGCCCTTGTTCGAATCACTGTTATACAAGGCCAAGATGGCTTTCAATATGGGATTGGCAGACAGGCAAGCAGATCCAGAGCTGGGTCTCGGTCCCACTGAGGGAATATTTTCTAAGCCCGTCCTGGAGAAGGAATTCATTCTGGGGCCAGAAATGTTTATGCCCTCATCATTTCGAGGTTCGACTACTGCAACGCTGTCTACATGGGGCTACCTTTCGGAAACTTCAGATTGTGCATAATGAGGCCGCGTCTCGTCAACAGTCCGTGGCTTGGATTGGCTGCTGATCAGTTTCCGGTCACAATTCAAAGTGTTGGTTATGACCTATAAAGCCCCACACGGCATCGGACCAGAATACCTCCGGGACTGCCTTCTGCCGCACGAATCCCAGTGACCAATTAGGTCTCACAGAGTTGGCCTTCTTGCAGAGAATTCTATGCATTTCACTCAAGGAGCCCAGCAGAGGTTCCTGCATCCGCTTGTGCTTCAGCGCTTTGACTCCCAGGGACAGAATGCGGTCCTTCAGGCAGTTAGCGTGGCCACCTGTTAGCAGAGAGAAGTGCCCGGGATGAACCCTAGCTTTGCTGTCAATTTCAGCTAGGAATCTCAAATGTGGTCAAGAATGTATGTAAGAGCCGGGGTGGCGCAGCAGGTAGAGTGCAGTACTGCAGGCCACTGAAGCTGACTGTAGATCTGTAGGTCAGCGGTTCAAATCTCATCACCGGCTCAAGGTTGACTCAGCCTTCCAACCTTCTGAGGTGGGTAAAATGAGGACCTGGATTGTAGGGGCAACATGCTGGCTGTGTTAAAAAGTGCTATTGCTAACATGTTGTAAGCTGCCCTGAATCTAAGGAGAAGGGGGGCATAAAAATTGAATGAATGAATGAATGAATGAATGAATAAATAAATGAATGTTTCTCTTGTAGCCTGGACTCTAGATCGGTCTCCTGCTAATTCCCGTCTCTCTAGGAATGCTCGCTGAAGCGGCGTGGGAAACTTTAGCCAGGCTTCTCAAGAGACGAGAGTTTGCAGGGGCCAGTATCTGCCATGGACAGCAAAGCTAGGGTTGACTCCAGCTGCTTCTCTCTGCTGTAGTGCTTCCTGGATGTGGTTTACCATTCTGAGCCCCAAGCAGAAGGAGACAAGAGCTGCCTTGGCACCATCAGCTGGTGTAAATATACCGCGGCGAAGGTGGAATCCTGCAAGTAGCGCTTCACTCCTGCAGCTTTCAGCCATTGCCACTGCTGCTTTGGCCCATTTGAGCCACCTCCCCCGCTGCAACAACAGCATTACCTTGTTCCGGCTGGTGAGAGCTGCATTCTCTTTTGCATTTGCAAAGTTGCACATTGCACGTACCACTCCCTACGGGGAAGATTTCCAGATCCACCATGGATCGATCCCATATTCCATAGCTGTAGTAGTCACAGGCCTGGCCCTTTGGTCATCCTGGAGCAGCTCCTCCACCCAGGTACACTTGCCTGCCAAGCAGCTCCCCGACAGGCTGGGGAACCCAACTGGAGGAGCACTTTCTCTCAGGCCTCCCACCCAGAGACCTTGCAGAAGCAGACAGGTAGGCCCAAAAGGCAGCTGAGCCTACCACCCCCACCCCCCGCCCCCATGGTCCACAGGATTTAAAATAATGAATTTGGTGGTCCCTGAAGTCCAAAAGCTTGGAGATCTCTGTTCTAGATAATATGACATTGGCTAGATGCTGCCATCTGCGGAGGCAGGCTACAATTCCTTATTTGTATATTATGCCAGTTGGTAATCATTTTTTTCTCTAGGAAATAAGACTAGATAGTACTGAAGCTATAATTAAATGCTTTGCAAATCAGTTTGTCAAAAACAAATTAATGTCCCAGATCTTTTAGCTCTTTCTCGATTTATCAGGATCCTTTCCCTGTCTATTGTTTTTGTATTATAAACATGTTTTTTTAATCATGAATGTTTTACATTTTGTTATTTATTTATTTATTTATTTATTCACTTATTTATTCATTTATTTATTCATTTATTTATTCATTGGATTTGTATGCTGCCCCTCTCCCTAGACTCGGGGCGGCTAACAACAGTAATATAAATAGCATACTGTATAACAATCTAATATTAAAACAGTTAAAAACCCTTATTATAAAACCAAACTTACATACAGACATACCATGCATAAAATTGTAAAGGCCTAGGGGGAAAGAGTATCTCAATTCCCCCATGCCTGGTGGCAGAGGTGGGTTTTAAGAAGCTTACGAAAGGCAAGGAGGGTGGGGGAAATTCTAATCTCTGGGGGGAGTTGGTTCCAGAGGGCCGGGGCCTCCACAGAGAAGGCTCTTCCCCTGGGTCCCGCCAAGCGACATTGTTTAGTTGACGGGACCCGGAGAAGACCCACTCTGTGAGACCTAACTGGTCGCTGGGATTCGTGCAGCAGAAGACGGTCCCTGAGATAATTTGTTCATGTGTACCTGCAAGAATCTTATGATTGCTGTAGTATAAAACTCAATTACATTAATACACTCTTTTCATATGTGTGTGTATACACACTGAAATGTTCCTTGAATTAATAAAACAGCTTGACCGGGTGATTTTTATTTAATTCTAATTTTTGTAGACTACTTTTATGACTTTAGGTAGTACAATAAAAAAGCAAGACTAAAAAGAGCAAAAAAGATTGACAGAACAATAAAATATCTCCACTTCTAAGAAAAATAAGTGTAAAGAGTAAACTATTCCATTATTCAGCAGTGAAAAGGAGAGAGACTTGGTTTAAGAGGGAGAAAAGGATTACCATACATTCTACCTGATCTAGGTGATGATGGGATTTGAAAGGGACTGTTGGGACAGATTGAGTAAGGTACACCGACCTTTTACCGAGAGCAGGGTTGGAGAGAGCATGTGAGTTGTGTGATGGATAATTTGATGGAGGTTGTAGAATTGTGTTACCAGGTGCAGCTGGAGGGGATTACAAGAGGAAAAGCTGAAGATAGGCAGTGTGTAGAAAAAATGTTGCACAGAGTAGCTACTAACTTTAGCAAAATGAATAGAGGTAGCCCTGAGTAATTGTACGGCAATAATTGGTAGACCATAATATTCGGGTTTCATGGAACAATTACAGGATAGGTAAAGCAATGAGGCTGTGGGAATAACACTATTTTAAGGCTCCTTTATGAAAGGGTTAGGTCAAGTTATTTTTAAAAAGAAGCTAAGAGATTGCTTGAAGCTCAAACTTTTCTTTGACTACACCCTAGTTTTAAATGGGCTCCACCCCAACCCCATTTTTATCTATGGGTCTGTTTCCCTTCCCCACCCTGTATTCCATTTTCCTCAAACTCAAAATCTTCTATTGCATCTACTCCCCATAAGATCAGCCTTTCCTGCAATAATGCATTTAACTCTCTATATTGGAGTTTACTTCCTTTCTATTTCTGAATGCTTTTCTTGTTTGCTTTAGTGATTGGCTTAATTAGAGACTATACTATTCACTAATCTACTTATGCTGCCCTTTAAAATAAATTGCTACTATCCTTTCTAATTGTTGCAACACAGCTGCTTTCTTTAACTACAGCTTGCCCTTATTATTGACTTTTATGTCAAAATTTTGAAATTTCACGTTCTTCTCTGTTCTGTTAAGTATTTTCATACTTTACAATGGCATATTGATCTCTGTCCTGCCGGACTCTCTGGTAGGAGCCTCCCAAAAATTCAAAGGTACAAATTTCAGACACACACACGTTTGAAAATTCAAAACAATGTTCTTTATCACAAAATTCAAAATAAAGTACGGTAAGCACTCTTTTTGTATTGCAAAGACCACCCGTCCCAAAACAACCTGGTAGTTTGTACAAGTCCCTGATCAGTTCGTAAGTACTTAGCTTGCAGCTGTGAAGAAAGTCACAGCCCTTCTTCTTCCACGAAATGAAACACACTTTACTCTGCTTTGCTTTCAAAGTGGTGAAAAGTCAACAAAGGCCGGAGTCAGCAAGACATTCATGAAACACAATGATCAGATAATTCTCCACACCGGCCAAACCCACACGCTGCTATTTATAGCAGCAGCACTAATTACAGCAGCCACACCCAACCACAGGTGGCCTCATTTTCTCTTGTAATAATCCTTTAGTTGTTGCTTCTTATGCATCACTCTACGCATGCGTGGATGTGTCATTAATTCTTGTTCAGAATCCAGAGATGATACAGATGATTGATCTCCTCCTCGGCTGTCTGCCAAACTCTCCTCCTCCCTGTCACTCAGGCCTCCTTGGTCAGAGGAGACTTCATCGGCAGATTCCACTGGGAGCAAAAGAGGCCTGCAGCATATGGATGTCTCCCCCACATCCCCCTGCACATTCCTTGGGGCAGGAGCTGGGGCAGAGCTAACCACAACAGATCTCATTACTTTAAATTACTTAATGACCGCAACTGTAGCCTCATGCAGATATTAAATAGCTCTGGGGACAAAATAGTACTTTTATTTGCCTCCACAGCGCTCTTATAGAAAGATGAAGAAATTAGCCTTGAAGCCATATTATAGTCATCTTTCTGTTCTAAGAGATCCTGCAATTATGCCATCACTGGTGTTTCAGTCTTATGCAGAAAGCGATTTTACCAAGGGTTTCCTGCAACATTTCCCAAGAATTCCAGGGAGGTATTTTTTTCAGGAATGGCTCCACAGTTGCATATGATGCATTATTCATTCCCCAAGCCCATTTGGCCAATGCCTGTGGCTAATTTTAATAAACTATGGTGGGCAATAATCAAGAGGTTCTAAGTTTCTGAGGTTGATTCCCTTAATCTCTGTGGCAGAACACCAATGCCGTAACATCAAACTTTACACCAGCAAATGTTCTTCTATAATAATGTGATTTCAACTCCTCCTGTCATCAAATCACCTGTCTCTCACAATGGGGTGAATATCAGAATAAGAGTGCATGAGATGAAATCAAGAGAGAGTCCTGTCCTATGTTTTGTGGCCACCAATGTGTAAAAAAAATCCTGTAGGTTGCCATAGAGCTCATAAAATCTCCAAATGGATTATCCAAGAGAGCATGAACGTCCCCTTAGGAAATTACCCTGAGGCATGCAGCTTCATTCTCAAAATTACATCAGGCAGCTCATGCAGAAAGGTCATCTGTGTGTCTGATCTCACTGTGTGGGCAAGACATCTCCTTCTTAGCAAAACGGGTGTTCTGTGGGTCATGGTCAGTACAATGCCTAAGTCTAGGATGGTCATGTACCGTGAACCTTTATGTGCAAAACCAGTTTAAAATAATTCCACCCATCTTACACCCCCCCAATCTTATTAATGTATCCCAGATTGAATTTCCTTATCAAATTGAGGATTAATTTGGCCTTATGAACTGAACTAGCACTGAAGAATAATACCAGGGGGAAATAGGGAACAGCAATAGAACAATCAGTTAAGTGGGAAATAAGGGAAGAGGAATGGGTTGTAAATATATATGTCCTATACCCCCACTAGTCGTCTACCCTTGGTTACTATAGCAGTAGTATTCAGACTTATATACTTCTCCTTAGTGCTTTACATACCCAAATGTCAGCATATTGTTCCCAACAATCTGGTTCCTCCTTTTAATGATCTCACACGGCTGAACTGGCTGAGGGCAGAGTTAGATTGCAGTACTACATTATAACCTCTGCGCCACCCCAGCTACTATGATAATTCCCCCTTCATATATTGACTGAATCACAACTGCAGTTAATATATTATGCTAAATAAAGCATAGTTTGTAGGCCATACAGTAATGGATGATTTTACACAATGCCCTAAAGTAATATAGAAGAAATCATATACTATTCATTCATTCATTCATTCATTCATTCATTCATTCATTCATTCATTCATTCATTCATTCATTCATTCATTCATTCATTCATTTGACTTCTATGCCGCCCAGTCCTGAAGGACTCAAGACTACTAATGGATTCTTCTCTATTAATTTAGGGCATTGTGTAAAATCATGTATGTGGTGTATAAATTCGGCCACTATGAACTAACTAGAACTTATTTCAAAAGGATGTGGCAAAATAAATACCATAAGGGACAAGGCATATACAGTAGTTGTTTATAACAGTGGTTAAATAATATTTTTCAGTTAATAATTTTCATTGGAAAGGAAGAGACAATGGCATTGAAAAATAGCTATAATTTAAAATTATTTTGACTACTTCTGGGAGTGTGACTAGCAAAATTTAGAAGACTGAATATGGCCAAACCAGTTTGGTCTATTCCTCTTTGAAAGGGTTTATTAATCCTATAAATTGAGTTCTCTATCATACATCAAGATCGATGTTTCAAATCTCTTCACAACTTTTTTCTCTACATATATCAGAAATCTTTATTCAGTTTGTTTTTCAGATTGATAATGGTAAGCAGAAATCATGTTTTATAAAATAAATGACCCATTAATACAATGGAAGCTTTATTTAAAAATTTTAAATCTGAGTTTCTAGTTATTAACTACTCCAACTCCTTTCTGTAACAGATGGAGGAGGTTTTTCAATTTGTATTCCTGCAATGTCTGATACGGCTCCCACAATTTAATTAAGTTTTTCATTTATCTGTGTCAACTTCTATCACCGTTGTATCATAGTTCATGGTCTTGCCCTTCTTCATATAGCAGCAGTAAATTTAGTCTTGGACAGAACAGCTCTTGGTTCATCAGTTCCCTGATGTGGGTGTGAAAATAGAATGCTGAAACAGGATAACAAAAATCTGGAAATGATTTTCCTGGCTTTCCAGTGCAATTGGTTTCTATGTACTATGAATTTGTAAATGGTTTGTTTGTTCTTCTGCATCTAAAGAAGATGAAGGGCAGTGAGGCAGTTCAACGTTTATTTATAGATACTGATTATCCTGATTTTTTTAAAAAAAATATAAATCTTGTTTCCAAGTTGCTTAATTGTTTGGGATGGTGTAATCTCAGTGGCAGTATCTGCTAACTAGACAGGGCAAGGGTGTCTTTGACAGAGCTCAGTGACTTGTATTGATATTGGTTGTTGTGGTTAGCTCTGGCCCAGCTCCTGCCCCAAAGACTGTGGATGTGGGGGAGACATCCCCCCCGTGGAATCTGCTGATGAAGGCTCCTCTGACCCAGAAGACATGAGTGACAGGGAGGAGGAGAGTGTGGCAGACAGCTCAGAAGGAGATCAATTATCTAGCTCCTCCTTGGATTCAGAACAAGAGTTAATGATACAGCCACGCATGTGGAGAGCGATGCATAGGCAGCAACAACTGAGAGATTATTATCAAAGAAAATGAGGCCACCTGTGGTTGGGTGGGGCTGTGGTAATTAGTGAGGCTGCTATAAATAGCAGCCTGTGGGTTTGGCCATTGTGGAGGATTATCTGATCGTTGTGTTTCGTGACTGCTTTACTGACTTTGACCTTTTGTGTGCTGATTTTTCCCCGCTTTGAAACTAAAGCAGAGCAAAGTGTGTTTCACTTTGTGAAAGAAGGACTGTGAATTGCCTCACAGCTGCAAGCTAAGTATCACAGAACTGATAAGGGACTTGTACAAATGACCAGTTTGTTTGGAGACCAGTGCTCTTTGCTATACCAAAAGAGGGCTTAGTTTAAGTGAATTTTCATTATAAAGAACATTGTTTTTAATTTTCAAACGTGTGTGTCTGAAATTGTATCTGTGCATTTTTGGGATGATTCTACCAGAGAGCTCGACAGAACAATTGGTAATAACATTTTCTCCATAGTGGGTGGAACTAAACTCCAAGAATGGGATGACACCGCCCAATGAGGGCTAAATCTGTCAGATTGTATATCTTCATCCTCTTGCCTTAATTCCTCCTCTTTTGACTCAGTACTTAGGCTGAATAGGACACCTGTTCTCTTGGTGCTCCCATTCTTCTGAGGCATTTCTCCACCATCTGTCATTGACAGTTCAAACTGTGAGTTTTCTCCCCAGCTCACCTATATTACCATTGGAGTCGCTGGGTTGAGCAAGGTGTGGGCTTCGGTTCTTGCTGAGCCTCGAGCCAAGGACCACTGGCTCTAGGGGGTTTCCCTCTCACTTTCGGCCTTAAGGGGTCTCCCCGTCTCACTCCGACCTAGAAGAAGGTGAGTTAGATCTGGACCTCTCTGAGGACGAGAGGATGACCCCCAACCCTACTGCCTCATCGGGCCTATTTCATTGCAGTCTATTCAAATCATTTTTGTTTAAAGCTAATAATGCTGCCAATCTGGGAGCCACTCTCCCTGAGCCCTATGATGAAAACTCGATTAAGGACCCCCTGTTTGAGGAGACCACCTTGGAAGCCGAGATAAAATCGGTTCCCTCGCTCTTTGTGGAGACCATCAGGCGCCAATGGCTTTCTTCCACCTCATTTGGACATACGATAATGTGGCAATGGATCTGGTGCAACATTTTCAACTGCTTCCCGTGTCCTCCTCGAACCACAGGGTGGGCCAATATGATGAGCTGCTGCGGCCGGAGGACGGAACAGGCGCTCCAGGAAGCCCACCAGGTTGCTGTCTGGGTGGTTAGAGGGTCCACCACCGCCTCCTTTTTCTCACGCACGTCATTGAGCTGGCTGCAGCAACTTCAGGAGTGTCTCCCTGTAGAGAAACACAGGGCCCATCAGGACCTCAGTAAACTCCCGGCTGTGGCTCAGCTTATGTCTGATGTCACCTTCCAATTGGCCCATTTTGTCACCAGATGTATGGGGACTTCTGCAGTAGCAAGAAGAAGGCACTGGCTGCGCAGCAGGCAATCAGACACGTGCCATACATGGGACCTGGCATCTGCTCCCTATAAGGGCCAGCTGTTTTTTGGGAAGTCTTGGATCCTATCATGATAGAATCCCACAATAAGAGGAAGATCTTCCCTTCCTACTCCCATAAGGGTTCCTTTCGCCCCTCTTCTTATAATCGCCCCTTTCCCCAGACCAGGGGACAGGTAAGGCAGGGGAGGTATGGCACCAGAAAGAGACAGGCCCCAGATAGGGCTGGCAGGGGCAAACAATACCGGCAGCCCTTTTGAGGTGCAGGAGGTCACACCTTCCGGCTTGCTAAGTGCATACTCTTAAACTCTTCCTTTGGGGGGTGTCTGGCACTTTTTTCCAGCAGATGTGAGGAAACTACAACCAATATGTGGGTCAGAGAGACCATGTCATCTGGGCTATCCCTAGAATTCCTCTCTGTCGTGTCTCCCCCTCACCCCCCAAGATTTTAACCTCGTCACTTTGATTGATCTCACCGAGGCCTACATACACATACCAATTCGGTCTTCCCACCAAAAATATTTAAGTTTCTGTTACGCAGGGTCTCCTTATGAGTACAGGGACAAGGGTCTTCATCAAGGTGATGGCAGCACCAGTGGCACATTTGAGATATCTGTGCATGTCCAGTGTTACCTGGACGATATACTCGTTCAGTCATTGTCCAGGCACCAGGTGGTGCACGATGTCTAGGTAACGGTTAACACCCTCAGACACCATGGGTTCTCGATAAATTTAGACAAGAGTCGTCTGTCCCCTACCACCAGACTGACCCATTTAGGAGCCATTGTCGACTTGCTGAAGTGCATGGTGTACTTTTACCAGGAGCATCAGGATCGTGTCTTGGAACTTTCCCATCAGGTCATGAGACAGCCCAGGGTTCCCCTGAAGCTGCTTTCCATGCTCCTGGGTGAAATGATATCGGCCATACACAGTACTCCTTGGGCTCACTTGCATTCCAGGGAATTTTGCATCTCTACCCAAAAGTATCAAATGATATTAGTGAAAAATACATTGGTGAAATTAGAAAGGGAAGCACTTTTTAAACTCAACAAACCTCTGATTTCAATGGACCATACATAGTAGATGCTGCTGTACTAACAAAATGGTAACTTCTTCTAAAAATGACTTTTGGAGTACTGGTATTTTTAGTATTTGTTTTACTGATCTGATTAATTTTTTTTAAAAAATGGCAATTTGCATCCTGTAATAACTTCCTGTCAGATCTTTCACAATCTTCTCATTCTGCTACTTGATCTTTGAAAGTTATTGTTTAAAAATGAGATATTTTGCTATGGTAGTAATAAATTTCATGAGAGACCTGCTTTTATTCTTTTCAGTTAGGAAATAGTAAAATTAAACTTGATTAAACTGTAGCAGAGTTAGGAAAAGAAACAAAAAGCTAATCTGGAGTATTTTTTTTTAAACTGGGTAATTAGTCTTCTGTACTATAGCAGCAAAGATACAACAGAATGCTGTATGTATATGTGTGTGTGTGTGTACGTAACTTATTTTTGCTGATAATGAAAAGGAAGGGAGACTAGTATAGATCTATTTCAAGCTATTTTGCTCTCATCATCTAGCCATACCCTTACTGGGATTTGAACCTGGGAGTCAGTTGCTTTAACCTCTAGACCATAGGTTCTGTATGTGTATGTATATATATAGTATATATATATAGTATATCTTGCAAAGTATACACTATGAAAGTAATATCAGTGAAGAGATCATAACTTGGAGATATGAAATGTAAGCTGGCAGAAAAGTATATACTGTACAGTGATACCTCGTCTTACAAACGCCTCGTCATACAAACTTTTCGAAATACAAACCCGGGGTTTAAGATTTTTTTGCCTCTTCTTACAAACTATTTTCATCTTACAAACCCACCGCCGCAGCTGGGATGCCCCGCCTCTGGACTCCCGTTGCCAACGAAGCACCCATTTTTGCGCTGCTGGGATTCCCCTGAGGCTCCCCTCCATGGGAAACCCCACCTCTGGACTTCCGTGTTCCGTGTTTTTGTGATGCTGCAACAGAAGTCCGGAGGTGGGGTTTCCCAGTGAGGGGAGCCTCAGGAATCCCAGCATCGCAAAAACACAAGAACCTTGTCCCAGAACCAATTAAGTTTGTAAGACAAGGTATCACTGTATTTTAAGTCTTTTACCTCCGAATATTGGTGCTGACACTGAGCTCAAATGTGGCTTTACAAATGGACTTCTGCTAAGTCTCCAAGCTTAAATGTAAACTTACGTTTCTTTGTTTCTTTTTCATTCAGGTGTGGATCTGACAGGGGCAGAGCCCAACAATTCTGACAACAGAATAGAGAGACTGGATCTTTATGCAAAGATTGATGAAGCACTCCTAGGCGGTGATGTGAGTTATCTCTCTCAGCCACTTACTCCAGAGAAAGAGGATGCACTTCAGGCTCTAGCAGTTGCTAACTTGCGGGCAGCTCTTATGAGCAAGAATAGCTTACTGTCCTTGAAAGCTGACATGCTGGGAGAAGAGAGTTCTCTGCTCTTTGAATATTTACCCAAAGGCACACACTCACTATCTTGTAAGTTGCTGTTTCTGTGTATACTACTAAAAGGTTAATTAGCATTCATAAAAGAGCTGTTAAAACAAATGCAGGTCACTCTAAGTTTATGTCCCTGTATGATGGACGTCACTTGAAATATTCTCAGCCATATTGAGAATTTACATTCTGTGTTGGAAACATTTTAGTCCCAGGTCTTACAAGTAGTGGCTAGGCTGGGCAATACATTTATGTTTTGATTGTACATTTCCTTTTTTTTCCTTCAAGTTTGTTTTTTTTAACAAGACTAATAGCGATGCGTGAACATTGTGGCACCTGAGTGTCATACATTTTAGTACAAATAATATTCATCATATTTACTACATTTGACAAGCTTATATAGTTCTAGTAATAGAAACATAGAAACATAGAAGTCTGACGGCAGAAAAAGACCTCATGGTCCATCTAGTCTGCCCTTATACTATTTCATGTATTTTATCTTAGGATGGATATATGTTTATCCCAGGCATGTTTAAATTCAGTTACTGTGGATTTATCTACCACGTCTGCTCGAAGTTTGTTCCAAGGATCTACTACTCTTTCAGTAAAATAATATTTTCTCATGTTGCTTTTGATCTTTCCCCCAACTAACTTCAGATTGTGTCCCCTTGTTCTTGTGTTCACTTTCCTATTAAAAACACTTCACTCCTGGACCTTATTTAACCCTTTAACATATTTAAATGTTTCGATCATGTCCCCCCTTTTCCTTCTGTCCTCCAGACTATACAGATTGAGTTCATGAAGTCTTTCCTGATATGTTTTATGCTTAAGACCTTCCACCATTCTTGTAGCCCGTCTTTGGACCCGTTCAATTTTGTCAATATCTTTTTGTAGGTGAGGTCTCCAGAACTGAACACAGTATTCCCAATGGGGTCTCACCAGCGCTCTATATAAGGGGATCACAATCTCCCTCTTCCTGCTTGTTATACCTCTAGCTATGCAGCCAAGCATCCTACTTGCTTTCCCTACCGCCTGACTGCACTGTTCACCCATTTTGAGACTGTCTGAAATCACTACCCCTAAATCCTTTTCTTCTGAAGTTTTTGCTAACACAGAACTGCCAATACAATACTCAGATTGAGGATTCCTTTTCCCCAAGTGCATTATTTTACATAGTAGCACACATATTTATGTTGAGCTGTAATCTTCCATTATTCAGATTGTACCTTTCATAATGCATGAAAAATGCCTCTGTGTATAGCCCTCGCCATCCTCTTGTGATGGTATGTTTTTATATTTAAGGTTATTTTTCCCACTGGATTGTTGAGAACATATGAGTCTGTGATATTTGATATCTGTACTTGTTCATTTGGTGGTCAGATAGCAGTATTTCTAATGTTACAGCTTAACCCTTTTGTGTTTAGTTAAGGCTAATGCACACAGATGTACAAACTTGGCTTTCTATATAGAACACCTTGGCCTGATTGATATTTTTTAAAATTAATAATTACATGTTGTGCTTACTGGGGTCGTTAAAATGCCTAATGTTAAGTATGTCAGAGTTTGATTGAGCCACCATGTTTTTTTAAGGAGCCATAAAGTAAATTTATTAAATATAATAGCTGGTGGTTTGCCATTGATACTTTGCTTCTCAATTTGTTAACCACAGAACACATCCTGAATGGCCTTATCATTTCCCCGAAGTTTTCCTCTTTAAAGTAACTAAAATCTTGCTCGGCATCCAAGTTTTATCCAAATGCTAGGCAATAGTGGAATTTTGTTACTTGGCAAATTGTTACTTGGATAATTGTTGTGGTTAGCTCTGGCCCAGCTTCTGCCCCAAGGACTGTGGATGTGGGGGAGACATCCACATGCTGCAGGCCTGTTTTGCCCCCCGGTGGAATCTGCTGATGAAGGGTCCTCTGACCAAGAAGACATGAGTGACAGGGAGGAGGAGAGTGTGGCAGACAGCTCAGAAGGAGATCAATTATCTAGCTCCTCCTTGGATTCAGAACAAGAGTTAATGATACAGCCACACATGCGGAGAGCGATGCATAGGCAACAACAACTGAGAGATTATTATGAAAGAAAATGAGGCCACCTGTGGTTGGGTGGGGGTGTGGTAATTAGTGAGGCTGCTATAAATAGCAGCCTGTGGGTTTGGCCATTGTGGAGGATTATCTGATATTTGTGTTTCGTGACTGCTTTACTGACTTTGACTTTTTGTGTGCTGATTTTTCCCTGCTTTGAAACTAAACCAGAGCAAAGTATGTGTTACTTTGTGAAAGAAGAAGGACTGTGAATTGCCTCACAGCTGCAAGCTAAGTATCACAGAACTGATAAGGGACTTGTACCAATTACCAATTTGTTTGGAGACGAGTGCTCTTCGCTATACCAAAAAAGGGCTTAGTTTAAGTGAATTTTCATTATAAAGAACATTGTTTTTAATTTTCAAACATGTGTGTGTCTGAAATTTGTACCTGTGAATTTGTGGGAGGATTCTACCAGAGAGCCCGACAGAACAGATAATACATTCATATATTATCTGTAAATATAGCTTGGAAGTAGATAACTTCAGGACTGTTTACTCCAGTGACTATCCTCCCAGGATAAGTTGCTTATTGTCTCCCATTTTCATGAAGTGAGATGAAGTAGAACCAGAAAATACTGTTGTTGTTTTATCATGGCTACCATACACTTGAACAACTTTCTTTCAGAAGGTAGATGTCCTCTTCAGTGGTGATCTCCCAGAATGTAGTGAAACGATATTCCTCTGAAAGTCTTTGCAGATTGTTATTGGAACCAAATTTTGGCTTGATTCTTATTTACTAATCTTGTGCTGTGGTGTCATTGTGCCATATGATAAACAAACAAACAATTTTGTGCTTTATATGTTCTAACTTGTTTACTTTAACTTGCTGATATAGTGGTTTGGATTTCATTTTATTATAATCTGCTTAAGTTCATTATGACTTAAGCATATTATGAGTTTGATAAATGAATTACATTTATTTCATTTACCATTTTACTTGTAGCAAACAGGAAAATACTCTGGTTTTATTTCAAACTGTAGCGCATGATACAGACTTGTAAATCATGTCAAAAGCTTTGTGTAATGAAAGTCTCCAATTTAGACATTATAAATACTGCTTCTGTAATATTGATTTAATATAAAAAGCTAGTTTGTAAGAGTGCTTCAGATTGCTGCACTATAGAGAGGAAAACAGAATTTGATTCAAGGAGAGAAAAATATGGGCTTATAGTCATTTAGAGATCAGCATTGAAGTGCCATCAATGTTCTGGTGTTCTCACATCCTGTTATACCTTCTCATGTACTATAACATTAATAATGGATCTAGTTATATTCATAATAGATTATAGCATTTATCAATAGAAAATGTGACTTAGAATTTGGGATTCAGCTATTCTGGAAGGATTGTGCTCCCACTGAACAAAAAAGATCTATTGGATAGCTTGAAGAGCTCTCTGATTATATTCCGCCTTGAATTTCACATGTCATAGGCAGCAAGGAGAACTTTGCACAGCTGAAATTACTGGCTAAACTTAGTATACAACCCTGCACTTGGCAACAGTTAAGCATGACTTGACTGCTTTATGTTGAGACAACAGTGAAGCACTCTATGTTGGGCAACTGTTGAAGAACACCTATTATGATTATTATTTATTAGATTTGTATGCTGCCCCTCTCCGGAAACTCGGGGCGGCATAAAAAATGTAGAACAGGGATCTCCAACTTATTTATTTATTTATTCATTTGTCCAATACACAAATACATAGGAAGAAAGATAGACATGTGGTAATATAAATGAGGGTGAAAGTGAACTTAGAGGAGAGGATACATGAAAGTAAGAGAATATATAAGATAGTTGAAAGAAAGGAAAGACAATTGGACAGGGGACGAAAGGCACACCAGTGCACTTATGTATGCCCCTTACTGGCCTCTTAGGAACCTGTAGAGGTCAATCGTGGAGAGTCTAAGGGAGAAGTGTTGGTGGTTAGAGGTTGACACAATTGAGTCCGGTAATGAGTTCCACGCTTCGATAACTCGATTGTTGAAATCATATTTTTTGCAGTCAAGTTTGGAGTGGTTCGTATTGTTTGAATCTGTTGTGTGCTCTTGTGTTGTTGCGGTTGAGGGCTGAAGTAGTCATTGACTGGTAGGACGTTGCAGCATATGATCTTGTGGCCAATACTCAAATAGTGTTTTAGGCGCCGTAGTTCTAGGCTTTCTAGGCCCAGGATTGTTCGTCTAATTTCATAGGATACTTCTCCAGATCTTTGACCATACGCAACCTCTAGGTAACTTTAGCCAGCAAAATGGTGTTATGTAAGTTTATTTATTTATTATTGATTGATTGATTGATTGATTGATTGGATTTTTATGCCTCCCCTCTCCGAGGACTCAATTGGTTTGTTAATTTTGTTTAGAAATGTATTTATTTGTTATTTATTATTTGGATTTCTAGGCCGTCCCTCTCCGTAGACTCAGATCGTAAACTCAATGCAGAAAATGAGAACAGACTCTCATTCTCTCCAATCCTGGGTTGGGGTGGGTGAGGAATGTGTTTGTGTGTGTGTGTGTTTTCTTATTTATCAGTGGTCCCTTGCCAATAAGACAACTAGTCTTCTTTCGTTTTTCTTACTCTTGGAAACACAAGGTACGTCTGTAATCTTGTGCACTCCTGCTCCTGTGGGGTCATTGTGTAATATCTTAATTGTCTTATCATCCTTAGGGAGCTCTTGACAAAGTGAACAGGATATATATTTTAAGTGCGCTCCAAGGCTTCAGGTACAATAACAGCAAGAGTCAGAAAAGACATGTTGATTTCTAGAATGCATTTTTTTCTTCCTTTAGGCTTTACATAGATAACCATCACTGGAGAATTACAGTAGGGTTTTTTTTTTAGAAAGGAGGGTAGCTGTCTGTGAGGTGGGGATGGGGGATGGGGTGGGGGAGGGCCCCTATTTGGAAATGAGTGTTTCCCCCCCCCCCCCCGAAAAAAATAAAGTAATACCTTGCAAATATATTTCTCCTTTTACAAAAGACCTTCCTTAAAATTTCGAGCATATGACCATGGGGATGCTGAAACAATCATAAGTTGTTTCCCTTGTCTTTGATTATATGATACGCTTTGATATGAAGTATGATGAATAAGTCTTATTATTTGTGATCAGTATTTCAAATATTACTATTTCTGCTTTTCCAGAATTAAGCCATTCACAGCTTTACATGTGCAGTATTTGATTCATTAGCCCATTATTGTAATGTAAAAACATGCAGTAGGCAAATTTTCTACAACTTAATGCTAAATATTTCTGTACTTGCCTGTCTGTTGATTTTTGAAACTTGTAAAATGAGGGTGGAGAAGGAGATATACAGTATAGCATCAAAACCTATTAATCATATCTCTGGTAGGTTACGGTACTTTAGAAGAAGCTCTTGTCTGCCTAATTAACTTAGATAACCTTATAATCTTCTTTCAGTTCCTTCTATCAGCTTTCATTTTAGAAACTGCTCTAGATATGGGTTATGTTCTGATGTCCAAGTAGGAACAAGCATAGAAGTACGGTGAGGTTACTGTCTTGGAGCATTTTTTAATATACCGGTAACTCTACACATTATTTAGTGGAAGGGTCTGAAATCATTAGGTGTGGTTCCCCCCAAACTTGAGATTTATTTATTTATTTATTGGATTTGTATGCCACCCCTCTCCGTAGACTTGGGGCGGCTAACAACAGTGGTAAAAACAACATGCGACAATCCAATACTAAAACAGCTAAAAAGCCTTATTTTAAAACCAAACATACACACAAACATACCATACATAAATTGTAGAAGCCTAGGGGGAAAGAATATCTCAGTTCCCCCAAGCCTGACGACAGAGGTGGGTTTTAAGAAGCTTACGAAAGGCAAGAAGGGTGGGGGCTATTCTAATCTCTGGGGGGAGTTGGTTCCAGAGGGCCGGGGCCGCCACAGAGAAGGCTCTTCCCCTGGGTCCCGCCAAACAACATTGTTTAGTTGACGGGACCCGGAGAAGGCCCACTGTGGGACCTAATTGGTCGCTGGGCTTCGTGCGGCAGAAGGCGGTCCCGGAGATAACCTGGCCCGGAAATGCCTCTATATTCTCTGTTTATTCTATATATTACATAACTTACCGTAAATAAGATCCAGGATAATAAGATGAAAGTTTGCACGCTGTTCTTCATCTTTTGCTTTGGAAGTACAAGGTGCAGAACTGTGTTTTCATTAGGCATCCCTAATGGTTGAACCATTGCTTTGCATATTTGGTACACTTCATTTCTATGTTCACATCTTGGAATCAAGTCTTACATTTTCTTCAGCCATACCATACTGTGCTGTTGTTTTATCATAAGAATCTACTATAGGTTTTAACCGTATTTTACAATAAGATGCTGTATGGGTCATTTCTTTCAACACTCATGCTTAAACTAGCAAACCATGTTAGATTTCAGCATGATATATGAATTAGATTATATCTTAATGCGGGAGATTGAGAAATTATTTTCCTCACATGCTATATTTTCTTGAATGCCTTTTTCTTAAATGTCTTTCTATAGAATGGGTTGTTTACTATTAAAATGTAAAAATACTGTGATTCCAATGAGCACTTGCGCTTGGTTTAGCTAAACTCAGCTTTATCTTGGTGCATGTTATTTTCTCCAGCAGTAGGAATATTTTCTTCACCTCAGCCTCTATAACCTATGGGACACAGGTACCGTAAAATTTAAATTCACATAACATTTCATTCTTTTTTTAATGAAACGGATATTTTTCCATTTGTATTTTAAACAAATCTTCATTCATGTTTGTTGAGATTCATATATATTTTCTTATGAAGCTCTGTTGTAACAGATATCAGCACAGATCCAACTTTGGATGATACTTGTTGTGGTTAACTCTGGCCCAGCTCCTGCCCCAAGGACTGTGAATGTGGGGGAGACATCCACATGCCTGTTTTGCCCCCAGTGGAATCTGATGATGAAGGCTCCTCTGACCAAGAAGACATGAGTGACAGGGAGGAGGAGAGTGGCAGACAGTTCAGAAGGAGATCAATTATCTCTCTCCTCCTTGGATTCAGAACAAGACTTAATGATACAGCCACGCATGCGGAGAGCGATGAATAGGCAACAACAACTGAGAGATTATTATCAAAGAAAATGAGGCCACCTGTGGTTGGGTGGGGCTGTGGTAATTAGTGAGGCTGCTATAAAGAGCAGCCTGTGGGTTTGGCCATTGTGGAGGATTATCTGATCGTTGTGTTTCGTGACTGCTTTATTGACTTTGACCTTTTGTGTGCTGATTTTTCCCTGCTTTGAAACTAAACTAGAGCAAAGTGTGTTTCACTTTGTGAAAGAAGAAGGACTGTGAATTGCCTCACAGCTGCAAGCTAAGTATCACAGAACTGATAAGGGACTTGTACAAATTACCAGTTTGTTTGGAGACCAGTGCTCTTTGCTATACCAAAAGAGGGCTTAGTTTATGTTAATTTTCATTATAAAGAACATTGTTTTGAATTTTCAAACGTGTGTGTGTCTGAAATTTGTACCTGTGAATTTTTGGGAGGAGTGTACCAGAGAGCCCGACAGAACAATACTGGAACAACTAATCAGGGTCAGTTCAGTTACCTGGCGGAGAGACCACCAGGAAATCCCAGAGTTTCCATCTATGTTAAGAAGTTTAAAAAACAACAACCCTTCTACAGGCATGCAGATGGCTTCTGTATTGTTACTGAAAACAGTCAAAAGTCCCCAGGTGTCCAGCTCAATTTGACAGGATGATTATGAACTTTCCAAATCATCTAATGAAGAAGCATGCTGCATCTGTTGCACTCTTTTCTCCACAAATACTGATTTTTGTGGTAAGAAAAAAGGTAGAATCAAAGAATAGAAAAGGACAATTACGTTATACCTTGAAGACAGTGACATCTGAGCCTCTGTGTAAAATTAATGATGGAAGCAGTTTGATTTTATAGGAGAATCCCTCTCTGGAAGCATCTGAGAGCATTTGATTGCGAGTAACCATTAACAACCACTGTTGTTATGGTGCCATTTTTGTTTCAAAAAGTTTTGAGAAACCTTTTGGAAAACCAATACAGACTTGACAATATTTTGAATGCTACCGAATGCTGAAAAAAGTTGGTGACGGAATAATATGCCCAATATTAAAGAATATCTGGAATTTGCTCTCATTGCCATGTCTCCTGGTTCCCTCTGCATTTTTGAGTGGGGAAATTATTTGAAATTACCCGTTTTTTGTCTCTTCTTCGTTCCCTCTACTGACAGAAGGTTTAAGCTGCAGCAGTTCGTTCTCTGCCTTTTGTAAAACCATCAACTGATGGTCATTCATGAGGGTGAGATTCGTTTCCTGTATTCCTCAGGGGCTGGCACCCAGTTAAATAATTCCAGGGACGAATGTACTGTAATGGCAACAGGGAAGCACCACCTCAGCTGCTGGCTTCATCACAATTTTCCCCATTCCCATCAATACAACATCTGATAATGTATCTCCAGAAACTCTTGAGTGATGTTTTCAACTCAGGTAAGATAATTTATGATTATGCTTTATAGGGCCAGGCATTGTCAAATATTTGAAAGATATTAGAATTAATCCTGAACCTGTAGCCTATATTTTGTTAGATGGGGTAATATTTCAGGATTATTAAAATACATTATTTATCTTATATTGCTAATGCTATGTGATAGTTCTTGACTTACGACTACAGAATTATTAAATTACATTAGCATATATTGCTAATACTATACAGTAGTCCTTGACTTATGACCACAATTGAGCACAAAATTTATGTTGTTAAGTGAAACATTTGTTAAGTGAGTTTTGCCCCATTTCTTACCACAGTTGTTAAGTGTTAAGTGAATTACTGCAGTAGTTTAGTAATACAGCAGATAAGTGAATCTGGCTTCCCCATTGATTTTGCTTGTCAAAAGTTTGCAAAAGGTGATTTATTTATTTATTTTATTTGTTTGTTTGTTTGTTTGTTTATTATTTGTTTGTTTGTTTGTTGATTGATTGATTGATTGATTGATTGATTGATTGGATTTGTATGCCGCCCCTCTCCGTAAACTCGGGGCGGCTCACAACATATAATAAAACAATTCACAACAAATCCAATAAATTAAAAAAATTTAAAAACCCCATTATTAAACCAGACATACACACAGGCATACCATACATAAATTGTCTAGGCCCGGGGGAGGGGGGAATACCTCAATTTCCCCATGCCTGACGGCAGAGGTGAGTTTTAAGGAGTTTATGGAAGGCAAGGAGGGTGGGGGCAGTTCTAATCTCTTGGGGGATCTGGTCCACACAAGATCCAGCTTCTGCGCATGCGCAGGAAGCAAAATCTTGCGCAAGGACACTCGCGCGTGTGAGATTTTGCAAATTTTTGGCTTTTTTTGCTTCTGCGCCTTATACTTTTTTGCTTCTGCAGATTATACTTTTACAGATCTTTAAAATCGATGTGGCTTTCTGGAAGTATTCTCTGCTAACTAAGAGAAGGTACAATAGCACCGGGCCTCTTCATATCAAGCATTAATTTTAAAAAGCTTCTTCAATTTGTTAAGTTGTCGAGAACAATAATAAAACTGTCTTTAAAAATAAATTAAAAAATTTGAACATTCTATAGACATTTATAGTTATTGACACCTCCCTGCAGCAATTTGTACTCTGGAAAATACAGTAGCTTTTGGGGACAAAATAATATTGTGGAGAGAATTCTCCGTACTGAAGGAGCGGGTCCAGCAGTCACATGGGTTGCTCACGTCCAATCCGGTGGAACTGAGCCTAGTGTTAAAAAAGCTTGCCGGATCCGCCCCTTCCCCAGAATTCGCTCAGTTCGCATATCCTGCGGTTGTATTGTGATAGCTCGTTCAACATTCTAACACCTTCCCTTCGATCTTTTCCTTCAAAAGTAGTAAGAATTGTTTTACCATTATTATTTACTTGCACTAATAGCGCCAGCCGTTTGCGGCTCGGCTTTTTTACTTTGGAGAAGTTGCGGTTTCGTTTTCCCCCGGCGGTTTTGCCGTGTACGATCCCCGCGGCCGCTTGTGGATTCTTTTAATCCTTTGGCCTGGAGGTTCTGGTGCAAGTATTAATTTATTGATTTATTGATTCTTTATTGTATATATATATTAAAGGGCTTAAGAAATACCTCCTGCGGAGTGAGACGGCTTTCTAGTCTCCTGGACTTAGTCGATCGCTTCCCCTTTAAGACATATTCGGAGCGATTTTTCGGCGCGAAGGCCTTCGCGCCCTTTTTAAATTTAGGCCTCTCGTGTTGGCCTCCTGCCAGCCGCGTAGGCCTCAGTCCACCGCGTGGATCCCGGAGCGGGCCTTGGGACGCCCAGGCTAAATTCTCCACCGGCTAAGCCTCCAACCAGAGTGCCTTGGTTTACTTAATTGAAAAGTTTAGGGAGGCTGGCCCCGCTGGATTTGGGGACACGAACTCTGGGTTTGCCCAGATTGTCCTCACGTCTCAGCAGCTTCGAGGCCTCGAAGCAGGATCCATTCCTCTTGGGAAGTCCTTGAAATTCTTCTCCTTATTTATTCAGTTATTGGCTCAGCCTTGTCTTCTGTTAATTGTCAGACTATGGCTACTTTTCCCAAGAGAGGCACAACTAAAGGTCCCAGAGAGGCCAGGCCTACAGGCGATGAGATTACTAGTATCCCCCAGGCCTCTTCCTCCTCTTCTCCAGGGGCCCGCCCCTCGACCAAGGTCACCAGGGCCGAGAAGAGAAGGGACCTAGCCCTACAAAGAATCCATGACAAATCAGCAAAACGTTTAAAAGTGCAGGCCCAAGTACTCAGTAGTCAAGACCCCCCAGAGGCTTCTAGTCTACCTCCTTCTGGGGTCCCTGTGTTATCTCTGGATGAGCCTAACCTAGACAGACCCCAACCTAACCTATGGGGCATAGGTCCAGAGGAACCAGATACTATTGAAGATTCCCCCCAGCCAGGATCCTCCCAGGCCTTTAGGGATTCTTCTGCCATTCCTGCTGATATTTCTAGTTTACCTCCTGAGTTCCAATCTATTTTTGCTGTGTTGTCTAAGGCCATTGATGCCAAACTCTCTTCCATCAATGAGCTTCCCTTACCTCCTCCTCCTTCTCGTCCCTCCCGCCCCTTGGGTTCTTCCCCAGCGGTTAGAGCTCCTATTCAGGATGATTCAGATTCCTCTCAGGACGAATATGAGGATATGGAGGATGATGAGGACCCTTTTCAAGGCCTATCAGATGATGAGGAATCCCAAATAAAGGTTCCTTCTCCAATTACCATTTTCCCTTCTCAATTATTCAAATCTCTCCTCCTCAAAGCTAGGATTTCTACGGGATTAGCGGCCCAGGAGAAACAAGCCTCCACTTCCACTGATCCCCCGGAGGAGAATTTACCTTACTTCACAGAGGAACAGGAGGATAACGAGGTAATTCCTATGCCTAAATTGTTTAAAGATGCCTTACTCAAACAGTGGGATTTCCCAGCCTCTGGCCTTAATCCCTCCACCAAAGACAGAAAGTTGTACAAACTTTCTTCTTCCTATGAAGAGCTTCTATCCTTTCCCAAACCGGATGAACCTGTCAAGATCCTTCACTCGGCAGCGGCTGTGCCAGGAGAGGCGGAGGAAGTCCTCCGCCCAGAGGACAAGCGTATTGAACAAATGCTCAAAAGAGGATTCACCGCAGATTCCTGGGCCATTAAAAGTTCTGCAGCAGCCTCCTTTTTCTCCAGAGCCATGCTGCTGTGGCTTCGCCAACTTCAACAGCATATTCCTCCCGATGACTTGAGAGGTCAACAAGACTTCAACAAGGTCTTTGCAGCTGCCCAGTACGTGGCTGATGCCACCTTGCAATCTACTAGATTTTCTGCTAAGTCTATTGCAGCTTCTACAACGGCAAGGAGACTCCTATGGATTCGCCCTTGGCAAGCGGGAGTACGCCAGAAGTGGCAGTTATCCCAGGGACCCTTAAAGCGCGACCTTCTTTTCGGTGATCTTCTGGATCCACTCCTCACGGAAACCACGGACAAGAAGAAAGTTTTGGGTCCAACCACAAAAAAGGCTACCAAAACGCAGTCCTTTCGTCGCCCGGGGCGCCAGCAAGATCAAGCGGCTTCCTATCAGAGATCTCCAGGTCAGTATTCCCCCCGCTTTCGTTCCCAAGGTAGGAACTCCAGGGGTAGAGGTTTTCGCTTCCAAAGGGGAGCTTCCTCTAACAGGGCCTCAAAAAAACCTAGATGGTAATCTTTCCTCTATTCCCATAGGGGGTCGCCTAGCTCATTTCGCCTCTAATTGGCGTCTCACCTCCAAGGACCCCTGGGTCATTGACACTGTTCAAACAGGCCTTCTTTTAGAATTTATTTCTCCTCCCCCTAAACGTTTTATTTCCTGCCCTTCTCCCAGGTCCTCCTCAGATTGTAACCGTATGGAGGAGGCCATTTCTCATCTATTGTCCATCAGAGCCATTCAACCGGTTCCTTCCGGTCAGAAGGGCCTAGGTTTTTACTCCATTCTATTTATGGTTCCAAAGTCCTCCGGAGGTTGGAGAGCTATTTTGGATTTAAAGAAACTAAACCTATTCATCAAATATAGGAAGTTTAAGATGCACTCCTTATCTTCTATTTTGGCCGCCATTCACACGGGAGATTTCATGGTCTCCTTAGACCTCACTGAGGCCTACCTTCACATTCCTATAGCCAAATGCCACAGAAAATTTTTACGTTTTTCCTTTCAAGGCAGGCATTTCCAGTATAGGGCGATGCCATTTGGCCTTTCCTCGGCCCCTCGGGTCTTTACAAAGCTCTTGGGGTCCCTGGCGGCCTATATCCGGGCGTCTCCCATCCACATTTTATGTTATCTTGATGATATTTTGATTCATGGGAACTCCCTAGAGAAAGTGAAAACAGACCTTTCTGTCACCATGTCAGTCCTTCAGGACCATGGATTTTCCATCAACTTTGAAAAAAGTCACCTCCAACCTTCCACATCCATTTCTCACCTGGGTTCCATTATCAATTCAGAATCCTCCCAGGTTTTTCTCTCTCCCGAGAGAAAACTCAGTATAGGGGAGTTAATTTCTAACATTTTATCTAATTCTTCAGTATCCATAGTAACTCTGTCTTCCCTTTTGGGGAAGATGGTGTCATGCATAGGCATCATTCCCTGGGCTCGCCTTCATGCTAGGGAACTCCAGTGGCTCCTATTACCCTTTCAGAGATCGGGGCACAGCAACTCAAATCGGCGCATTGTCATCCCACCAAGTGTTCGCAGATCCTTCAAGTGGTGGAAGTCTCCGGCCATGGACAAAGGATCCCCGTTCAGGTGCCCGGATCAATTTGTCATCACCACAGATGCCAGTCTATCGGGATGGGGCGCCCACGCCCAGGGGATGATAGCCCAGGGCACGTGGTCCCCGGAGGAAGCTTCCAGGCCAATCAATTGGCTAGAGTTAAGAGCCGTTTTCCTGGCTCTGAAGCATTTCTCTCCTCGCATTCCCAACCGGCACGTTCTCATTCTCACCGACAACATTGCCACAAAAAGCCATATCTGCAGACAGGGGGGCACGAGATCCAAGGCTCTCATGAGGGAGGCCCTCAAGTTAGGCCTTTGGGCGGAAAAACATCTTCGGTCGCTCCTAGCCGATCACATCTCGGGGAGCCTCAACGTCCAGGCGGATTGGCTATCTCGAGCAACGATAGACCCAGGAGAGTGGAACCTCCATCAAGACCTGTTCCATCAAATCAGCCTCAGATTCGGCCTACCAATCCTGGATCTCTTCGCGACCAATGCGAACGCCCAACTCCCTCGCTTCTTTTCCAGATTTCCATCCCCGGGAGCGGAAGCAATCAATGCCCTCCGGAGTCCATGGCCTCCAGGCCTTCTCTACGCATTCCCTCCAATTCCAATTCTCCCGGACGTGATTCACAAGGTCCTCACCGAGAGGGCTCGAATAATCTTAATCGCCCCTCATTGGCCCCGCCGGCCCTGGTTCGCGGATCTCCAACAGCTGTCCGTCCAGGACCCTTGGCGACTCCCCGTTTCGGGGGATATGCTGCGGCAGGGGGCCTCTTTCCATCCAGACCCGGAGTGGTTCCACCTCACCGCCTGGCTGTTATCAGGAGAGACTTAGAACTGCGTGGTCATGACCCCGATTCAGTGGAGGTCATTTTAAAGGCCAGAAGGGGTTCGACCAATCGAATCTACGACCACACGTGGTCCAAGTTTCACCAGTGGTGTCTACAGGAAGGTCTCTCCCCTCTGTGCATCCCCATACACAGAATTATTTCCTTCCTTATGCAAGGCTTCCATAAAGGACTTTCTACCAGCACCCTCCGGCGTCATCTGGCAGCCATTTCATCTGTCCTAGGGGGTCCCCGCAGACAGCCTCTCCGATCCTTCCCTGAAGTTCAGGAATTCCTCAAGGGCATAGCCAACCTCAGACCTTCCAAGGTCCACAGGTATCCATCCTGGGATTTGCCACGGGTTCTCCATTCCCTCACGCAGGCACCATACGAACCCCTAAAATCGGCGTCCCTCAGGTACCTATCTTTTAAGGTAGCATTCCTGGTGGCTATTACCTCTGCCCGACGCATTTCGGAGCTGGCTGCCCTCTCAATCAGGCAGGACCTTTGTCAATTCCATCAGGACAAGGTAGTCTTGCGACTGGACCCCACCTTCTTACCCAAGGTCAGTTCCATGTTCCACAGATCTCAGGATATTGTCCTACCTTCCTTCTGCCTCCAACGAGACCATCCCTTGGCAATTAGATGGCACACCCTGGATCTCATCAGAGCGCTGAGAATCTATATCCAACGCACAGGACCCTTCGGAGGTCAGAAGCACTTTTTATAGCCTATCACCCCAGAGTCATGGGGGCCAAAGTGTCTTCAACAGTAATAGGCCGTTGGATCAGAGGGACTATATCTAAGGCCTATGAGTCGGCCTCCCTCTCAGTTCCAAGGAACATCACAGCGCATTCCACCAGGAGCGCAGCCACCTCGGCCGCTTGGGCGACTCAAGCCCCGTTGGAGGAGGTCTGCAAAGCAGCCACTTGGGCCTCGCCAAATTCCTTCATCAGGCACTACAAGATTGATTCTTACGCTTCAGCGGACGCTGCCTTCGGCAGAAGGGTACTCCAATCCGTTATCTCACACGATAGCAATCTAATCCCACCCTAGGGACCATCTATTGGGTATGTCCCATGTGACTGCTGGACCCGCTCCTTCAGTACGGAGAATAGGCGTTGATTGCTTACCTGAACGCCTCTTCTCGTACGGTGAGCGGGTACAGCAGTCACTTCCCGCCCTTGTATGTGTCTTCTTTACCTTTCTATATCTTTCTTCCTCTAACAATGAGAGTTGAACACTACAGAGCTTCACAGCTGAGCCTAGTCTATGGATTCGCGAATTCTGGGGAAGGGGCGGATCCGGCAAGCTTTTTTAACACTAGGCTCAGTTCCACCGGATTGGACGTGAGCAACCCATGTGACTGCTGTACCCGCTCACCGTACGAGAAGAGGCGTTCAGGTAAGCAATCAACGCCTATTTACTAAATATTTATGAAAATATTTATGAAGTTACAGATTCAGTGCCAAATTATTTGTGAAATAGAGTGTATCTTTAGTGGTGCAGGATGTGAAAGAATCAAACCAAGTCATTTCTGACTGTTCATGAATTTAATCCTGCTTTTCTATTTCAGATCACTCACGATAAATTTCTAGCATTGTGACTTTTAGCTGGCTTCCACACAGGTAAATGGAAAGAACAAAGCTCAGTCATGTATGATTCTAAGTATAAAAACTAAAATGTGAAATGTATTCATTCATGTTTTAGATATGAATACAGTACTGCACAATCTTGAAGATACCGACTTGAACCACGAAGACTTGTTTTTGGATTTTCCAGGACCCAGGACACTGTGCTGAACTTCCTACAAGAACATTTTTAAATGTTTGACAAAACTAAAGGAGCATTTCCAAGAATACACTTTACCTATGATTATCCCTCATGATACGACTAACTATCCTAGGCCCAAACTGGCTGGTTCTTCTGAGCATATGTCTCCTTGTCGCCTTGCCTGCTTCCGGTGTTCAAAACATCCTGCAAACTTCACACTAAGAGTCAAACATGGATTGGCATGGGGGGGAATAAACCCCATTTCAATTGGAAGAAGATGCATTGTCCTCACTGCCTCTCATTATGTCAGGGCAAAACAAATTTAAACTGGCATCTTACGTCTGTACACTCCAGCTAATGTCTTTCTTTGCTACTTGGAAAAACCTGATTACTCATAAGAAAGGTTGCTATCTAATTTCTACCCAGCCTTCTGAAGAACCTCTACAGAATATTGATCAAAATCAGGAATATAATCTTAAGAAAGAAAACTAAGGGTAGTAGGGAAGTCAGCTCTTCAGACCTTGAAATACCTAACACCTCAACTGTCCAGTGTCTCAATAGTTCTGCATGTAACAACTATTTATTTACTGCCATTACAAAAAAAGTGACTTTAACTGATCCTCACACATACAACGGTTGCAGGAGCTCTGCTGTCCAATGATCAAAATTTGGGCGCTTGGCAGCTAACGTCTATTTATTCAAGGGTCACATGATCACCATTTGTGGCCTTCCCAGCTACCTTCTGACTAGCAAAGTCAATGAGAAGGAGCCAGATTCACTTAACAAACTGCATGATTCACTGCTGTGTGATTCGCTTAACAACCGTGACAAAAGGGTCATAACAAGAGCCGGGGTGGCGCAGCAGGTATAGTGCTATACTGCAGGCCACTGAAGCTAACTAGATCTGTAAGTCAGCAGTTCAAATCTCATCACCGACTCAAGGTTGACTCAGCCTTCCATCCTTCCGAGGTGCGTAAAATGAGGACCCGGATTGTGGGGGCAATACGCCGGCTGTGTTAAAAAGTGCTGTTGCTAACATGTTGTGCACCGCCCTGAGTCTAAGGAGAAGGGCGGAATAAAAATCGAATAAAGAAATAACATGGGGTGTGCCTCAGTTCACAACTACCTTGCTTAACGAAGGAAATTCCAGTTCCCATTGCGGTTGCAAGTTGAGGGCTACCTCTCAGTTGTACTGGTACTGCGGTATAAATCTTTAATATAAAGTAAATCCTGATTAACGTCAGGTACAGAAAGGTATTGTTTACTCTTAGCATTTCTAAATTCTGTGATCAAGATGCATAAATCTTAAATGTGAAAGTTTTAATGTTTTTAAGATTAGGTATGCATAATTTTTAGAGAAAACATTTAATATTATTTATTTATTTATTTATTCATTCATTTATTTATTTATTAGATTTGTATGCCGCCCCTCTCCGAAGACTCGGGGCAGCTAACAACAATATAAAAAGACAATATAAACAAATCTAATATTAAAAACAATCTAAAAAACCCCAATTTAAAGAACCACTCATACATACAAGCATACCATGTATAAATTCTATAAGCCTAGGGGAAAGGAATATCTCAGTTCCCCCATGCCTGACGACGGAAGTGGGTTTTGAGGAGCTTGCGAAAGGCAAGGAGGGTGGGGGCAACTCTGATATCAGGGGGGAGCTGGTTCCAGAGGGTCGGGGCCGCCACAGGGAAGGCTCAAAATGGGTGAACAGTGCAGTCAGGCGGTAGGGAAAGCAAGTAGGATGCTTGGCTGCATAGCTAGAGGTATAACAAGCAGGAAGAGGGAGATTATGATCCCGCTATATAGAATGCTGGTGAGACCACATTTGGAATACTGTGTTCAGTTCTGGAGACCTCACCTACAAAAAGATATTGACAAAATTGAACGGGTCCAAAGACGGGCTACAAGAATGGTGGAAGGCCTTAAGCATAAAACGTATCAGGAAAGACTTAATGAACTCAATCTGTATAGTCTGGAGGACAGAAGGAAAAGGGGGGACATGATCGAAACATTTAAATATATTAAAGGGTTAAATAAGGTCCAGGAGGGAAGTGTTTTTAATAGGAAAGTGAACACAAGAACAAGGGGACACAATCTGAAGTTAGTTGGGGGAAAGATCAAGAGCAACATGAGAAAATATTATTTTACTGAAAGAGTAGTAGATCCTTGGAACAAACTTCGAGCAGACGTGGTAGATAAATCCACAGTAACTGAATTTAAACATGCCTGGGATAAACATATATCCATCCTAAGATAAAATACAGAAAATAGTATAAGGGCAGACTCGATGGGCCATGAGGTCTTTTTCTGCCATCAGACTTCTATGTTTCTATGTTTCTAAGGCTCTTCTCCTGGGTCCAGCCAAACGACATTGCTTAGTCGACGGGACCCGGAGAAGGCCAACTCTGTGGGACCTAACCGGTCGCTGGGATTCATGCGGCAGAAGGCGGTCCCGGAGATATTCTGGTCCGATGCTATGAACCAAGGCAAATATTTTTGTACTATATTTTTACAGTTTGTTTAAATTATAATACATTTCATTTTAATGCTGTATGATACCAACACTTCAGAATCCTAGTGTAATTCTGCCTTAGTAGCAATATGATGTGGGATTAACCCAGCTCATCCTACTCATCTTCTACAGATTTTTTTATCCCACCTGTGTAGTGGATTGAGCTGAAAGTGGTTGGCTCAAGGTCATCCAGATGGCTTTTATGCCTGAGGTGAGACTATAGTTTACAGTCCCCAGTTTTCTAGGCTAGCCCTTTAACAACTACAGCAGACTAGCTCTATAGATGCAGCAAAACATCTAGGTCCCACAGAGTGGGTCTTCTCCGGGTCCCGTCAACTAAACAATGTCGCTTGGTGGGACCCAGGGGAGGAGCCTTTTCTGTGGCGGCCCCAGCCCTTTGGAACCAACTCCCATCATCACCTAGATCAGGTAGAAAGTATGGTAATCCTTTTCTTCCAGGTAAACCAAGTCTCTCTCCTTCTCACTGCTGAATAATGGAATAGTTTACTCTTTACACTTATTTTTCTTAGAAGTGGAGATATTTTATTATTCTGTCAATCTTTTTTGCTCTTTTTAGTCTTGCTTTTTTATTTACTACCTAAAGTCATAAAAGTAGTCTACAAAAATTAGAATTAAATAAAAATGACCCGGTCAAGCTGTTTTATTAATTCAAGGAACATTTCAGTGCGTATACACACACATATGAAAAGAGTGTATTAATGTAATTGAGTTTTATACTACAGCAATCATAAGATTCTTGCAGGTACACATGAACAAATTATCTCAGGGACCGCCTTCTGCTGCACGAATCCCAGCGACCAGTTAGGTCCCACAGAGTGGGTCTTCTCCCGGTCCCGTCAACTAAACAATGTCACTTGGCGGGACCCAGGGGAAGAGCCTTCTCTGTGGCGGCCCCAACCCTCTGGAACCAACTCCCCCCAGAGATTAGAACTGCTCCCACCCTCCTTGCCTTTCGTAAGCTGCTTAAAACCCACCTCTGCCGCCAGGCATGGGGGAATTGAGATACTCTTTCCTCTAGGCCTCTACAATTTTATGCATGGTATATCTTGTATGTATGTTTGGTTTTTATAATAATGGGTTTTTAACTGTTTTTAGTATTGGATTATTATTATATGCTGTTTTATTACTGTTGTTAGCTGCCCCTAGTCTGCGGAGAGGGGCGGCATATAAATCAAATAAATAAATAAATAAATACATACATACATACATACATACATACATACATACATACATACATACATAGTGATTAAATCATTCTTTCTAAAGATAGTATTGTCCCTGTTTATGAAGATGAACCGTAAGCATTTTTCTCATTAGCGAGAGTTGTATTTCTGGCAACATACTTGCTCTAATGAAATGTCAGGTGTGGGAGTAGGAATCCTATAGGTCTTGAAAGGAGCAGATGAAGCCAGTTGTAATTATTTCGTGTAAAAAGTTTTGTTTCCTGGTCTTAGGCCAAGATCTTCTTTTGTAAAATCCAGTTTCTTCATCCATTTGACAATTTTATCTATAGTTATCTTGAAGCTGTTGGAAAATGTTGGTCAGGCCAAAACATGGAAATGATTATTGTTCATCCTAATGTTTAATCGGAAAAAATGCTGTCAAAAATTCTTTATTATAACCTTTTTTTAAAAAAAGTTGATGGTGGTCAACATATTTATTACAGGTTTTTTTCATATTTCTCATTTCTCCACTGGTGCAATTACAAACTCTGGTTCTCATGTACTAAACATCAAAGCAACATTGCATTTAAGTTGTTTATTGTAATTCCTACCAATACAAGAGCCAAAGGCAAACTCTGAATTGTGCAGCTCTTTATTCTTTTTTGCAAAACAAATGAAGAACTTGTATACACAAGGAAAGAAGATACCTAATAAGATAGCTGGATGCTATTGTGAGGAAAAGGCTGATTTCTGAAAAATAATTTTGTTCCCCAGGAGACACAACTCCCTGCAAAATTGCCAAGTCAATGTGCTTGCAGACCCATCTGCAAAACAGTTGTGTGTAAGTGCGGTTTGTAGAATTAAAGGCCTGGCTTCCAAGTCAAATTGAATATAATCTGCTTCAAGGCAAAATCAATACTCGGAACGCTTAAGTCACGGAGTTAAGCTCCCACTGAAAGGAGAATGAAAAACACATTGTGAAAGGGGCTTTGTACTGGCCAAGGGTCACTAAAGTGGCACTTGGGGTAATTCTAGGCAGCTTTTTAAAACATGAATTCATTCACATTTGGATAGGGGATTATCATGGTAGACTGGATGCTTTCTCTGGTAGTAAATGTACTAGTGAGGAAATTGTGTTGTCTGTGTCACACAAACTGCTGGTGGTCTTTTCTTCTTTATCTCCGCGCAGGTTTGTTTGGGAAAGGACTTTTGTGCAAGAATGGGTGTCACTTGAAGTAATTTCTCTCTTTTCCTGGTATGTTTTTGTAAGGGTTTGATTGTTTCATCCCGAGAGAAGCAATTAGTAAGTTTAAGTAATTGTATAAAGCATAAAGAAGTGGATTTGTGCAGTTAATACAATGAGCGGGATGTTTTATTCTAGACTTGGTGGTTTTATGTCTCCACCGACTGCATTGGCTACCAATCTGTTTCCGGACACAATTCAAAGTGTTGGTTATGACCTATAAAACCCTACATGGCATAGGACCAGATTATCTCCGAGACCGCCTTCTGCCGCATGAATCCCAGCAACCCGTGAGGTCCCACAGAGTTGGTCTCCTTAGGGTCCCGTCGACCAAACAATGTCGGCTGGCGAGACCTAAGGGAAGAGCCTTCTCTGTGTGGGGAGGGAGCCCTCTGGAATCAGCTCCCTCTGGAGAGTCACACTCCTGAAGCTGACCGGGTTGTTTATCATTTGCTGCAAGGAAGCAAATTGCTGGGAGGCAGAGGCCGAAGGGTGGGGGCTGGTGGGTGGGTGGTGCTTTGGCAACATTTGTTCTATAAGACACACAAACATTTGACCTCCCTTTTTTGGGGGGGGATGTGTCTTATACACCCAAAAATAGGATATTGGCTACAATATGGTGAAATTCTGTCCTGTTGTCTTTTCATAAATACTGAATGTGGGAACTTTTCACATAGAGGTTGGTATGAGAGGTTTCAATTATCCTTGAAATCCTGCTGCCTTAAATAGAGACTTGCAGATAAACTATTTTCTTTTTTAATTATTTATACAACGTGTACTGAGTTGAACTGGGGGGGTGTTGGAAAACCAAGCAAAATCCCCCCACCTTGTGGTATCTTATGTGGAAATGGGTAAAAATTATTCTCAACCTAATGAGACTTTTAAAAAGAAACCTTTGCCTTTTAAATAGCAAATCTTATAAACTCTGTGGCCCTGTTTTATGGACTACCGGTAGCAAAATGTTTGCCAGGAGTGTGCAAACAATTTTTTCATCCCCGTCTCCTTTCAATTAACACAGCTAGCCTGCAATTTTACAGTCTGGCGACTGCTAAATAATTTATTGTGCTCTTTGGCAAACAGTGGGAGGGGAAAGGAGAAAACACAGCAAGACCGGCAGAGATCAGCAGATTAGAATAGAGACTCTGGGGAAAACGGCTTCTGGAATATTTGGTGGGTTTGTTTGGGCTAAGAAGGAGACAGCAGATCACTTGTGGAGGCCAGAAGCTAATGGCTGCCTGTAACCCTCTCCCATGCGTGTCCCACTAAATTGAGTTCCCCAAAGGCTGGGTGCACGCAAAGTCTTCTCAGCAGGTTGTTTCCACTTGGTTTACAGTCCAGTGGAAGCTGATTATGCCAGCAAGGGTCACTTCAAGGAGTGCATAGCGTTGCAACTTGTTCATTGATAAGGTAATTGTTACAAGCTGTGAGCCAATTCAAGCACTTCCACAGATCAGCCGGACAAAGAATAACGGAATAAGAGAACTGGGAGGTCTTCTTGGAGGTCTTCTAAACCAGGGGTCCTCAACTTCTGGGCCATGGTCCACTGCAGGCGTATTTAGGAGAGACAATTGGACAGGGGACAGAAGGCACATTGGTGCACCTATGCACGCCCCTTACTGACCTCTTAGGAACCTGGAGAGCTCAATCGTGGATAGTCTAAGGGTAAAATGTTGGGGGTTAGGGGATGACACTACGGAGTCCGGTAATGAGTTCCACGCTTCGACAACTCGATTACTAAAGCCATCTTTTTTACAGTCACGTTTGGAGTTGTTAATATTAAGCTTGAATCTGTTGCGTGCTCTTGTGTTGTTGTGGTTGAAGCTGAAGTAGTCGTTGACAGGCAGGACGTTGCAGCATATGATCTTGTGGGCAATACTTAGATCAGTGTTTCCCAACCTTGGCAACTTGAAGATATCTGGACTTCAACTCCCAGAATTCCCCAGCCAGGCTATTTTGTTATTTAGTTTGTTTATTTGTTTGTATCCTGCCTTCCTTATTTTTACAAACCGTGCCCAAAATCTCAAGAGAGAGCTTGTAATCTGCTTTGCCTTGTGCTTCTTTTCAGTAAATGAGTTCACGGTCATCCGGAAGAAGTTCAAATGTCCCTATTGCAGCTTCTCAGCCATGCACCAGTGCATCTTGAAAAGGCACATGCGGTCCCACACAGGAGAACGGCCCTACCCGTGCGAAATTTGCGGCAAGAAATTCACCCGGCGGGAGCACATGAAGCGGCACACCTTGGTAAGCGGGAACCTCCAGAGACTTTGCTAGAGGCAAGGATGGATAGGAACTGGTGGCCTGCCTGAAAGAGGATATGTGGGTGAGCCATAGGGACAGTGGTTCCTCTACCTAAGAAGGCCTCTACTTACAAACTTTTCTAGATAAGAAAGGTGTTCAAGATTTTTTTGCCTCTTCCCAAGAACCATTTTCCACTTACAAACCCGAGCCTCCGAAACTGTAACCGGAAAAGGCAGGGAGAAGCCTCCGTGGGGTCTCTCTAGGAATCTCCTGGGAGGAAAGAGGGCCAGAAAAGGTGGGGAGAAGCCTCCATGGGGCTTCTCTAGGAATCTCCTGGGAGGAAACAAGGCCTCCACCCTCCCTGTGGTTTCCCCAAGTGCACACATTATTTGCTTTTACATTGATTCCTATGGGAAAAATTGCTTCTTCTTACAAACTTTTCTTCTTAAGAATCTGGTCACGGAACCAATTAAGTTTGTAAGTAGAGGTACCACTGTATTGTGCCGACAGCTTTTGCATTCTTCTTCCTGTTGATTGGGCATAATGTTTGCCAACATCACATGTAATGATGGATTTAAAAATTCGTAACAGCACTGTGAAAACATTTAAGTAAAAAACAACAGTCAAACATTAAGAAAAACACATAACATAAACTTTATATTAGATAACCTAACAAAATATAAACAGTAAGATATTCATTTAGCAGCATTGTATATCGATATATCTTCTGTGTTTATATATCACTTGTTCATTAATTTATCTATACTCACATTTCCTAATTCCAATCTGTTGATTGATTGGATTGGATTGGATTGGATTTGTATGCCACCCCTCTCCGTAGACTCGGGGTGGCTAACAACAGTAGTAAAACAGCATATGACAATCCAATATTAAAACAGTTAAAAACCCTTATTGTAAAACCAAACATACATACAGACATACCATGCATAAAATTGTAAAGGCCTAGGGGGAAAGAGTATTTCAGTTCCCCCATGCCTGGCGGCAGAGGTGGGTTTTAAGAAGCTTACGAAAGGCAAGGAGGGTGGGGGGGAGTTGGTTCCAGAGGGCCGGGGCCGCCACAGAGAAGGCTCTTCCCCACCAAGCGACATTGTTTAGTTGACGGGACCCGGAGAAGACCCACTCTGTGGGACCTGACTGGTCGCTGGGATTCGCGCAGCAGAAGGCGGTCCCTGAGATAGTCTGGTCCGGTGCCATGAAGGGCTTTATAGGTCATAACCAACACTTTGAATTGTGACCAGAAACTGATCGGCAACCAATGCAGACTGTGGAGTGTTGGTGTAACATGGGCATATTTGGGGAAGCCATGATTGCTCTCACAGCTGCATTCTGCACGATCTGAAGTTTCTGAACACTTTTCAAAGGTGGCCCCATGTAGAGAGCATTACAGTAGTCGAGCCTCGAGATGATGAGGGCATGAGTGACTGTGAGCAGTGACTCCCGGTCCAAATAGGGCCGCAACTGGTGCACCATCCGAGTACATTTGTTGGGGGTCCAGGGAAAGGGAGGGTCTTACCTTCTCTTTCTGCTCAAGTTCCCCATGGACAATTGGTGGGCCACTGTGTGTCACAGAATGCTGGACTCGATGGACCTTGGCCTGATTCAGCAGGGCTCTTCTTATGTTCTTATGTTCTTAAATCTATCCACCTATCACCTTTTTCCCTATAAACGTAACTGCCTATTTAAATTTACTTTCATGTTCCAACCAATTAGACAATATTTTATAAAATTTTGACCAGTGCTTTCCTAATCCATCCTCACACACTCTTCCAGTATGGTTGGAAGAAATATGAGACCTCTGGCTATCAGAATATTTCAAATGCTTCAGATTTTTAAAAGAGAAAAGAAAAGGGTTTGAATATTGAATGGAAGTGTTATTTAATAAAAATAATAATAATTTATAATAATAATTTATTAGATTTGTATGCCGCCCCTCTCCGAAAACACAGGGCGGCTAGATAGAATCGGTCTTTAGACCATTCTGAAGACTTTTGTAACAAGATCCAAACATAGGAAGTGCATCTTGGAAAGAAATCCTGTTTCCTCCCAGCTGTTCTCTGGATATCGGGGCAGGATATTTTACAGACAGTCTGACCTGCACCCAGTTGCCTTCTGGAAATGGTTGTCTTCCGCTCCATGGGGAAAACGTTCAGTGCTCAGCTGATACGCGACTGCCTGCTTACCACAGGTGCAAAGTTGCATCTTGCCTTGCCAAACGGCGGCAATTTGTAGATGAGGATGGGCAGCTAGCTTGTGTTGCTTCAACAGCAATGTTTAGGGCATTGTTTTCCAACCTTGGCAACTTGAAGATATCTGGACTTCAACTCCCAGAATCCCCCAGCCAGCGAATGCTGGCTGGGGGATTCTGGGAGTTGAAGTCCAGATACAAACTTACAAACTTAATTGGTTCCGGGACGAGGTTCTTAAGGTGAAAAGTTTGTAAGATGAAACAATGTTTCCCATAGGAATCAATGGAAAAGCAATTAATGCGTGCAAGCCCAAAATTCACCCCTTTTGCCAGCCAAAGCGCCCATTTTTGCGCTGTTGGGATTCCCCTGAGGCTCCCCTCCATGGGAAACCCCACCCCCAGACTTCTGTTTTTTTGCGATGCTGCGGGGGAATCCCAGCAGGGGAATCCCAGCATCGCTGGCAACGGAAGTCCGGAGGTGGGGTTTCTGAGCAAAGGGAGCATCAGTAAAATCGCAGCATCGCAAAAACACCGAAGTCCTCGAAACCCCACCTCCAGACCTCTTGTGTTTTTGCAATGCCGCGATTTCACTGAGGCTCCCCTCACTGGGAAACTCCACCTCCGGACTTCCGTTGCCAGCGAAGCGCCTGTTTTTGCGCTGCTGGGATTCCCCTGCAGCATCACAAAAACACGGAAGTCCAGAGATGGGGTTTCCCATGGAGGGGAGCCTCAGGGGAATCCCAGCAGCGCAAAAACGGGCACTTCGCTGGCAACAGAAGTCCGGAGGCGGGGCATCCAAGTGGCGGCGGTGGGTTTGTAAGGTGAAAATAGTTTGTAAGAAGAGGCAAAAAAAATCTTAAATCCTGGGTTTGTATCTCGAAAAGTTTGTATGACGAGGCGTTTGTAAGACAAGGTGTCACTTTATCTTCAAGTTGTCAAGGTTGGGAAACACTGGTTTAGGGGCCACTGCACTCTGTTGCCATAGTACCCAGAACTTGCTGCCTCCTTCCTTCTCTCCACGAATCCTTGTCCATTCGGATGACTGCCTCGGCCATCTGGACATGGGACCAATTTCTCCCAAGATGCCCCTTGATTTGCTCCATTGGGTGTGGGCTTTGGGTAGCCCGAGGTATTAATTCAGCTACAGACACATACCGCCAATCACTTCTTTGTTCTTTCTTGAAACTAAACTTACTGCAGTGGTTGAATTTCAGGTACATTTTGTTTTGTTTTTTTAAAAAATGGAAAATTGTAAGGCATGGGCAAGGGGGACAAGCTATCATCAGTTGATAATGAATGAGAACTATCTGCACAAAGATGCAAAAAATAAAAATAAAAGGCTTGTATGTTTATGTCCTTTCAAATATATAGGGGTTGTTTCTGTGGGGGAAATAGTAGCACAAAGGAGTATTACGAGAGTTGCCCTGAAACTAATGCACCACATTTTTTTTCTCAGCCTACTGTAATGGTACAAATGCGAAACTTTAGATATACTGTACATTATTTATTTATTCAATTTTTATGCCGCCCTTCTCCTTAGACTCAGGGCGGTTTACAACATGTTAGTAATAGCACTTTTTAACAGAGCCAGCCTATTGCCCCCACAATCCGGGTCCTCATTTTACCCACCTCGGAAGGATGGAAGGCTGAGTCAACCTTGAGCCGGTGATGAGATTTGAACCACTGACCTTCAGATCTACAGTCAGCTTCAGTGGCCTGCAGTACATGCTGCGCCAACCTGAATTGTCAAGGAGTACATGTGCAAATTTTGCGTGTCTTCAGACAGATAGCGTAGCTGCAGCAGTGTTTTGAAATGGCGTCTGTAAGTGATGTACATTACACTGAGGGAAAATGAAACTGTTGGGAACATTCACAAACGTTTGTGTACAGTTTACGGAGAATCTGCAGTCAACAAAAGTACAGTTAGTCGCTGGGCACAGAGAGTGAGGCCATTAGAAGAACAGAACAGAAGAACAGAGGGTGAGGCCATTAGAACAAGGAGTGGTACCAACAGGGCATACACGCCCTTGTGTCTCGCTGGAGGAAGGCCATAGAACGGGACGGAGATTATGTGGAAAAATAGAGAGTGTAGAAGAAACATCACTCTTTCTTGTGTGTACGTTTCATTGTGTTCAATTAAAAAACGTTGAAGGGAAAAAAAGTGGTGCATTACTTTCTGGCCGACCCTGGTATTAATAAAGAAGAACATCTGTAGCTCAAAGTTGGCATTAGGAGCTGTTGGTGCTCTCTGAGCTTGGTTGTTACAAGAGCACACAACAGATTTAAACTTAATATTAACCGCTCCAAACTTGACTGTAAAAAATATGACTTCAGTAACCGAGTTGTCAAAGCGTGGAACTCATTACTGGACTCCATAGTGTCATCCCCAAACCCCCAACACTTTACCCTTAGATTATCTACGGTTGACCTCTCCAGATTCCTAAGAGGTCAGTAAGGGGCGAGTACAAGTGCCCTAGAGTGCCTTCCGTCCCCTGTCCTATTGCTCTCCTATATCTCCTATTCCTTTCTTCTATTCCTATATCTCTTCTTCTCTTCTTTCATTGATATGTTCTATTACTATACCTTCTTTTCTATTATTTCTTAGATATATTTTACTATGAGTATCTCCTCTATAACCTTCATCATGTATTTTACTATGTGTATATAGATATATACCCACTAAAACCCTCATTGTGCATTGGACAAAATAAATAAATAAAAATAAATAAATTTATTTTGTTCTTTGCTATGCTTTTGTGGCTTAACGCAAATAAAAACCAAGGCCTTTGAAGACAAAATAAAATGCAATTAAATCAAAATAAACATTTGTTTATATGTGGTCACTTTAAAAATATACATAAAAGTTTATTGATTGATTGATTAGTTGAACCTATAGACAGGTGTACTTTCCTCCACCTTTGATTATATCTGGCAAACAAAACCCCTGGGCAGGATGATTGGCACAGAGCCTGCCTATTGAGAGATGTGATTGCATGGAGACTTAAACAGTCTTAAGGCCAATGCAATTTAATCTCTGCAGTACTTAAAAGTACATAGGCAGGGTTTGATACAATGCAGGTAGTTCTTGACATGTGGCCACAATTGAGCCCAGAATTTATGTTGCTAAGTGAGAAATTTGTTAAATGACTTTTGCCCCATTTTACAAATTTTCTTGCTACATGTTATGTGAATCACTTTAGTTCAGTGAATCTGTTTGTTCTGAGCTAGGCTTCCGATTCCTTGTCCCGACAAAACCTCTTTTTATTTAGCTGGTGTGAATTCCTAGCATTCACATCCGGCAAAGTCCCAGCCAACAGGCTTTTAAGGGTGAATTGCAACCACAGACCTTATCAGTCCTTGGAGAGTTGCCAGGCCAATATCTTCCAGGCGTGATGCTGTAGAAGGAAATACTTGGCCAGGAGTCTCTGTGACGCACAAATCAGATAAGCAACTCTTCACACATGAGCGAACCAATTGTCTCCTGCAAACACCAGTCCCCTTTTATTTATTTTATTTGTTTGTTTTATGGGGTTCCTCAAGGGTTGGTCCTCTTCCCCCTTGCTGTTTAATATCTACATGAAAACTGCTGGGTGAGATCATCTGACGGCACAGGGGGAGTTACCATCAGTGTGCTGATGATACTCAGCTATACATCTCTACCCCGTGTCCACTCAGTGAACCAGTGGAAGTGATGTGCTGATGTCTGGAGGCTGTTAGGGTCTGGATGGGTGTTAACAGGCTCAGACTCCACCCAGATAAGATGGAGCGGCTGGGGGTTCTGCCTCCCGGGGATACCTCCACCAGTCTGTCCATTACTCTGGGGGCGGGATTTTGACCCCCTTAGAGAGGGTCCGCAACTTGGGCATCCTCAATCCACAGGTGACTTTGGAACATCATCTTTTGGCTGTGGCGAGCGGGGCGTTTGCCCAGGTTTGCCTGGTTCACTAGGTATTATTATTATTATTATTATTATTATTATTATTATTATTATTATTTATTGGATTTGTAACTCCGCAGACTCAGGGCGGCTAACAACAATGATAAAAAACAACATGTAACAATCCAATTTAATAAAACAACTAAAAACCCTTATTATAAAAACCAAACATACACACAAACATACCATGCATAAATTGTAATGGCCCAGGGGAAGGAATATCCTAACTCCCCCATGCCTGGCGACAAAGGTGGGTCTTGAGTAATTTGCGAAAGACAAGGAGGGTGGGGGCCGTTCTAATCTCTGGGGGGAGTTGATTCCAGAGGGCCAGGGCCACCACAGAGAAGGCTCTTCCCCTGGGGCCCACCAAACGACATTGTTTAGTCGACAGGACCCGGAGAAGGCCAACTCTGTGGGACCTTATCGGCCGCTGGGATTCGTGCGGTAGAAGGCCATGTAGGGCTTTAAAGGTCATTACCAACACTTTGAATTGTGACCGGAAACCGATTGGCAGCCAGTGCAGCCAGTTACAGCCCTATTTGGACAGGGAGCCTCTAGTCACAGTCATTCATGCCCTTATCACCTCAAGGTTCGACTACTGAAATGCTCTCTACATGGGGCTACCTTTGAAGTGTGCTCGGAAACTACAAATCAGTGCAGTCATGGGCCTCCCTAGGTGTGTCCATGTTTCTCCAGCACTCTGCAGTCTGCATTGGCTGCCGATTGGTTTCTGGACACAATTCAAAGTGTTGGTTATGGCCTATAAAGCCCTTCATGGCATCGGACCACATTACTTGCGGGACCGCCTCCTGCTGCATGAGTCCCAGCGACCGATCAGTTCTCAGAGTTGGCCTTCTCCAGGTCCTGTCAACTAGACAATGTCACTTGGCGGGGCCTAGGGGAAGAGCCTTCTCTGGGAGGGCCCCGGCACTCTGAAATCAGCTGCCCCCAAAGATTCACACTGCCCCCACCCTCCTCGCCTTCTGCAAGAGTCTGAAAACTCACCTATGTCACCAGGCTTGGGGCTATTAGACTCTAGCTCCCAGCCAACAAATGTAATGTATGTTTGTTGTGTGAATGGTAATTGTTGGTTTTAATTATTATTGGGATTTTAGATCAGATAAGTGGATTTTAGATTAATTGGATTTAGGATTTGTATTTTATTGTTCTTTTTTTATGTTGTAAGCTGCCCCAATTCCCCGGAGAGGGGCGTCATATAAATCCAATAAATAGATAGGTAGGTAGGTAGGTAGGTAGGTAGAATGATAGAATAGAATAGAATAGAATAGAATTTTTATTGGTCAAGTGTTATTGGACACACAAGGAATTTGTCTTGGTACATATGCTCTCAGCGCCCATAAAATAAGATATACATTTGTCAAGAATCATGTGGTACAACACTTAATGATAGGTAGAAAGGTAGATAGGTAGTAGATAGGTAATAATAATAATAATTTAATAATAATTTATTAGATTTGTATGCCGCCCCTCTCCACAGACTCAGGGGGCTCACAACAATAATAATAACAATGTGCAATGTAACAAATATAATATTTAAAAGAAAGTATCTAAGGTAGATAGATAATCTACGTTATACCATGAAGACATTTTCCCTCTGTTAATTTACCTGCTTTAATTTTTGTCCTCCTGCCCAGGTTCACAGCAAAGACAAAAAATACGTCTGCAAAGTGTGCAACCGAGTGTTCATATCAGCCGCCAGCGTGGGCATCAAGCACGGTTCCCGCCGCCACGGCGTGTGCACTGACTGTTCCGGCCACAGCATGGCTGGCCGCTTAGATGGCGGTGGTGGAGACAGGTCCCCGGATGGATTGTACGGCGCCGAGGGCCCTTACGCCGAAGACCCCGACGATCTCAAGGCGGAAGGAGACGAAGAGGAGGAAGAGGACGACCTGAAATGGAAAGAGGAGATGGAGATTTCGCAAGACGAGGCCATCTTGGAAAACGACAAAGGTGGCGCAGAGAACCCTGGGGAGACCGACCACGATTTCGCTTGGATTTCTTAGGGGTTTGGGTTTTTTTTCCTGCCGGTTTGGAGATCGCAGGGGGGAAGAGCTGTATCAGGAAAGCTCCAGGAGCTTGGCTCTTGTCCCCATGTATAGAAACGCATTGAGTGTGAAGACACTTTTTTTTTTGTCAAAGAACATCTGGCAAGTTCTCTATCGGGTTTTTACATCAATAAGCATTTTCCCTCAATGCTGTCACTTCCTTCTTTTAAATCCTTCCAACCGTTTTAGAAATAGGAAAAGAAGAAACCCAACCCTCAAATCTTTCACTCAGAACCAACCAGGATATATGCAGGCAGCATGGAGTTTCCTCTCTCAAATATATTATACGTACGTACGTACGTACAGACATACATATATGTGTGTGTAACATATTTTTGCTGATAATGAAAAGGAAGGGAGACTAGTATAGATAGATCTATTTCAAGCTTATTTTGCTCTCATCAGCTAGCCATACCCTTACCGGGATTTGAACACACACACACAACCACACATATATATATATGTCACATGTTTTTTTTTGCTGAATTTGAAAATTAAGGGAGACTAGGATAGATCTATTTCGGCCTTATTTTGGCCTCATCAGCTAGCCATACCCACTGGGACTTGAACCTGCAACCTTTGCCTTGTAAGGCAGAGAATTAACCTCTAGGCTACAGTATCCAATCTCTTTAGCTCTGCACCAGGGAAGGGTTACATATTTTTGTGTCGAATCACCTGGTGTATTGAAGGAACATCACAAGCTCCTTATTTGCCTCTCGGCCCAACCCAGGGCCATTTCCAAGGCATTTAATTTTATTGATAGCCAACAATTCTATCTATATGTCTTGTTTTTTGTTTTTTGCTGAATTTGAAAATTAAGGGAGACTAGGATAGATCTATTTTGGCCTTATTTTGGCCTCATCAGCTAGCCATACCCTCACTGGGACTTGAACCGTATATTTAATTTGTTTTCGTAGATTTATATATATATGTTTTTTTTCCATTGGATATATGCAGCAAAAACATGTGATACATATATATATATATATGTATATATATATGTACCACATATATATATTTTCCACGGTCAAACTTAATACGGGGGGAACATGATAATGTTCTCTGATTATAATGATCAAAAATGTTTTAAAACAACTACCTTCCCAGCAGCAGGGGAACGTGGTATCAAGATTATTGGTGGTAAACAAAGCAGTGGGAGAAAGCCGGAGAAAACAAAAGATTTTGCCGCCTGCAGCAACCTTCCCTAGACTGTTGTCCTCTTTTCCTGAAGTGGGTTGATCAAAAGATTAATTTAGCCCACTGGCATTTGAATAACCTCAGGTTGCTCCATTTATAACTTGCTTGCTAATGAGGGCAGAGCGAGACACCCACGCCACAAATCCGCCCCCTTGTGGCTAAGCCTCAAAAATACGCTTTTCTGTCCTTTGGATGTGTGTCTCTTTCTCTCTCATTCAGGGGCAGAAGCGATGTTTGAACCGAGCACTGTGCCAGTGTGAGGAACCAAAGGGTATTCTTGGCCAAGCGCCATTAATAAACAGCTGCATTAGGTTGTGACAAAGCCACGCATTGGCTGGGCCGATCTTTGCTGTTGTGTGGAGTGGGGAACCTGTACAGGTCAGCTGTGGCACAGTCCCTCTCAAGGAATGAGTGCTGATCGCTCCACAAGACCACACTGATGTTGCAAGCGTAGTGAGCAGGGAAATTCCACTTGGTTTCCCAGCCTTTGACCGTCCTAAGAAAATCTGACATGTTCCTCCAAAGGCCTTTATCTGGACTTTTAGGATGTGCACATCTAGCGAAGCCACTTTCTGTATTTAAACAAGATAGTTCTTGACCTTTCTTCTCTGTAATGATTGGCTAGGATTTCTGGCTGGTTACTTGCTGTTTTCCTGAGACAGCTTTAAAAGGGTTGTTTTAGCCAATTCGTTCTTTTATCTTTGCCTCCTGCATTGGAGCAGAAAAAGCACATCCAAACCCTCTTCTTAGCTGCAGAGCCCATAGTTTCATTTCAAATAGTGTGAGGCTCAAAACTATCTTAAAACTGACCTTTTTAAAAAAAGTGAGTCAGAGAGGTCAAACAGTTAAAGGTGCTGATTCAACTTTGTGTCTGTGTCAGGTCTGATAACATAGAAACATAGAAGACTGACGGCAGAAAAAGACCTCATGGTCCATCTAGTCTGCCCTTATACTATTTTCTGTATTTTATCTTAGGATGGATATAGGTTTATCCCAGGCATGTTTAAATTCAGTTACTGTGGATTTACCAACCACGTCTGCTGGAAGTTTGTTCCAAGGATCTACTACTCTTTCAGTAAAATAATATTTTTTCATGTTGCTTTTGATCTTTCCCCCAACTCACCTCAGATTGTGTCCCCTTGTTCTTGTGTTCACTTTCCTATTAAAAACACTTCCCTCCTGAACCTTATTTAACCCTTTAACATATTTAAATGTTTCGATCATGTCCCCCCTTTTCTTTCTGTCCTCCAGACTATGCAGATGGAGTTCATTAAGTCTTTCCTGATATGTTTTATGCTTAAGACCTTCCACCATTCTTGTAGCCCGTCTTTGGACCTATTCAATTTTGTCAATATCTTTTTGTAGGTGAGGTCTCCAGAACTGAACACAGTACAGTGATCCCTCGATTTTCGCGATCTCGATCTTCGCGAAACGCTATATCGCGATTTTTCAAAAAATAATAATTAAAAAATACTCCACGGTTTTCCCCATCTGATGACGTCATACGTCATCACCAAGAGTCACTTCTCTCTCCCTTTCTCTTCCTTTTTCTCTATCCTTTCTACCTCTTACTCTTTCTTTCTCTCCCTTCTTCATTCAATTTTCTCTCCCTCCCTTTCTCTCTCTTTCCTTTCTCTCCCTCTCTCCCTGTGCCTGCCCTGCACCACCCAACAGGGACGGACAGCCCCCGATCGTCGGTTTGTCGCCCCGCCCCCCACACACAGAGGGAGATCGGGCTGCGAGGGCAGTGGATCCGCGTCACCAGCCACCGGCTTGGATTCCCCTCCCGGCGGCATTGGGCTGCCCTGCATCACTCAAGCGCTCGACTGCGGTGGCTGCTTTGGCAGGGAAGGAGGAGTTTGGGGAGAAGATGAAGGCAGCGGGCAGCAGCTGAGGCGAAGCGAAGCGAGGCGAAGGCGGCGAGGAGCGGCGAATCCACCTCCCCAGATCGGGCTGGTGGGGGCGGCAGCCACCGGAGGGAGATCGGGCTGGTGGGGGCGGCGAATCCACCTCCCCAGCCACCGGAGAGAGATCGGGCTGGTGGGGGCGGCGAATCCACCTCCCCAGCCACCGGAGAGAGATCGGGCTGGTGGGGGCGGCGAATCCACCTCCCCAGCCGGGCAGCGGTCGGCCGAGCGAACGGGAGAGCGGCGAGTGAGTGAGCGGCCGGCCGGGCAGGCGGGCGAGCGGCGAACGGCGGGCGAGCGGGTGCTGGGGGGGCGGGGGCAACCTGTCGGCTTCCGAACTTTTGTCGCTCCCCGGCTCCACCATTTGCGCATGCGCGGCCATGGAAAAAAAAGGGCCCGCATGCGCAGATGGTGTTTTTACTTCCGCACCACTATATCACAAAAAATCGATTATCGCGAGGGGTCTTGGAACGGAACCCTCGCGATAATCGAGAGATCACTGTATTCCAAATGGAGTCTCACCAGCGCTCTATATAGCGGGATCACAATCTCCCTCTTCCTGCTTGTTATACCTCTAGCTATGCAGCCAAGCATCCTACTTGCTTTTCCTACCGCCTGACCACACTGCTCACCCATTTTGAGACTGTCAGAAATCACTAGCCCTAAATCCTTCTCTTCTGAAGTTTTTGCTAACACAGAACTGCCAATACAATACTCAGATTGAGGATTCCTTTTTCCCAAGTGCATTATTTTACATTTGGAAACATTAAACTGCAGTTTCCATTGCTTTGACCATTTTACCATATTACAGATGCCTCCAGGAATATCAACCCTACTGCTCACTTTAGAGTCATCGGCAAATAGGCAAACCTTCCCTACCAAACCTTCCCCTATGTCACTCACAAAGATATTAAAAAGAATAGGACCCAGAACAGACCCTTGTGGCACACCGCTTGTAACCTGTCTCTGCTCAGAATACTCGCCATTAACAATCTCTCTAATGTCTACACTTCAGCCAGCTGCAAATCCAGTGAACTATCCAGGGATTAAGTCCAATCTTCACTAATTTATCTATCAGCTCTTTATGTGGAACCGTATCAAAGGCTTTGCTGAAGTCCAGATAGGCAATATCCACGGCACCACCTTCATCCAACACCTTTATGACATAGTCAAAGAAATCAATGAGATTAGTCTGACATGATTTGCCTTCAGTAAAGCCATGCTGATTTGGGTCCAATAAGTTATTGTTTTTAGGTGCTGATTTATACTCTTTTTGAGTAGAGTCTCCATCATTTTAACTATAACTGATGTCAAGCTAACTGGCCTATAGTTACCAGCTTCTTCTCTACTGCCCTTCTTGTGGATAGGCACAACACTGGTCATTCTCCAATCTTCAGGAACATCTCCTGTTAACAGGGATTGGTTAAACAAATCAGTCAGGGGGGTAGCAATGACAGGTCTGAGTTCTTTAAGAACTCTGGGGTGGATGCCATCTGGACCCATTGCCTTATTTATCTTTAATCGTTCAAGTTCTTCTAAGACATCGGCTTCTAAGATCACTGGAGCTGAATCTGTACAGCTGGAAGCAATGCTATATCCATCTATAGTATTATTTTGTAAGGTGTCTTTTGAGAAAACTGAACAGAAGTAGCTATTGAAATGGTCAGCGATCTCCTTATTCTCATTAATGCATGTATTATTCCCGGTACTAAGTTTCGTGATGCTGCAGTTTTTCTTCTTCCTATCACTAATATATCTGAAAAAGGTTTTATCCCCCTTCTTTAGAGATTTTGCAATTTCTTCCTCTTTTGAGGCTTTAGCAGCATATATTATCTGTTTCGCCTCCTTCTGTCTCATTTTATACACCTCTCTATCAGCTATACTTCCAGACTCTTTATACCTCCTATAGGCAGCCTTTTTTTCATTGACTGTAGCCCTTACATCATTGCTAAACCATAGCGGTTTCTTCTTCCTTTTACCTTTAGTTATTTGCCTTACATACAGTCCAGTGTCTTTTAAGATGGCTCTTTTTAATACAGTCCACTGGGTGCTCGCTCCTGCCATTTTATCCCTCCCCTTTAATTCATTATTTAAATATTCCCCCATTGCATTAAAATTTGTTTTTCTGAAATCCAATACTTTGGTTGCAGTATAGGATTGCTCACAATCAGTTTTTACATCAAACCACAAACATAGATGGTCACTGGAACCTAAATTTTCTCCCACCTTAACCTCTGAAACCCAATTCCCATTCGTAAAAACTAAATCTAGAATATTCTCCTCTCTAGTCAGTGTCTTAACCAGCTGTGCCAGAGCTGCTCCTGTAAAGGCCTCTAGTATATTCTTACTTTTGCATGTAAGGGCACTGGGGATATTCCAGTCAACATCAGGCATGTTGAAATCACCCACAACCACAATATCTCCCTTTACTGCCATTTGGGTAATTCCATCCACCATCTTGTTGTCATATTCCTCAGATTGCCCTGGAGGCCTATAGATCACCCCAATTCTAATGACAGAACCTTCTTTATTTTGCATGCAAACCCAGAGAGTCTCCATATCTTTACATGTATTTTGAATTAGTGTTGTTTTTAGACTTTCCTTAACATAAATGGCTACTCCACCTCCCCTTCTCTCTATTCCATCCTTCCTATACAGTGTATATCCTGGTATGGATATTTCCCATTCATTAGAATCCTTAAACCATGTCTCAGCTATGGCAACCAGATCCAAAGTATCTCTAGATATTATGGCCATTAACTCACAGAGTTTGTTGCTCAAGCTTCGAGCATTTGTGCACATTACCTGAAGAACATTATTTTCATTATTAGTTTGCCCCTTATCATCAACAACTACATCTATTTTATTTGCAGCTCCCTTTTCATAAGCTTCCAGAAACTGATTTATCCTCATTGGTCAGGGACAGAAATCACCCACATCAGTTACATCTCTGTCCCCTTTACCTAGTTTAAATGCCTGTCCAAAAAAAGTTCTGAACTTCTTACTGAGCACCTGGGTACCTCTGTATGATGGATGCAAACAACTGCCTATTAGACCACCTACTGACATCATGACTTACATAGCCAAAACCTTCAGCTTTACACCACTGCCCTAACCACACATTAAACTCTCTGATACAAGTTGTTTTATCCTCCTAGCCACAAACTGGTAACACCTCTGAGAAAGTCACTGAAACAGTTATTTTACCCAGCTCCACACTTAGACATTGGAAATCTCTTTTTACTACTTTAACATTTCTCTGGGACAAATCATTTGTGCCAAGATGCACCACCACATCAACGTTATTACCTTTACTCATAGCCTTGACAGTGTTTGTAACATCCGTCCTGGCAGTGGCCCCTGGGAGACACCTCATCAGCTTCACCACATCCTTACTCTGTCCCAAATCAACACCTCTAACAGTCGAGTCACCCAGAAGAAAATGTGTCTTCTTTTTATTTCTACTAATTGCACTTGATGGTTTGTTGACACTATGCACCTCACTTACAACAACTTTCCCTTGGAACATCCCCTCATTCTCTGCCTGAGGGGCCTCGCTAATATCTACAACATCCTTACTATTTAAATCCGCAAGAACATTATAGGAATTTGATACAGAGAGATCAAAATTGCTATGTTTTTGGTCCACTGCACGTAATCTTCCTGAAACTGACAGTTGTCCACACAGCCCTCCTCCTCGGGGGGCGCTGTGGAAGTGGAGGCTGCACACAGGGCTGCATTGCAGCACGTGACTGGGACAATCTTTCCACTTCTGACTGCAAGCTACAATCTAAGGACTGCAATCTAGAGATCTCGCCATATAAACTAGATGTCCTTATGCAAAGTTCCACAAGGTACTACGGAACACAGCAGCCAAACAAGTGTTACACTGCACCAAGCCAAACATCTTAACAATTTATTGAAATACAAGTACTTAGCAAGAAAATCAACAACCCCTATCGCTACCAAACTTTGCTGATTTTGGTTTATAGTTATATGATTCGTGCGCCGTCAGGCACGTGGGCCACTACCTTTCTCTCCTCCTTTTCTGTGATCTAAAATGGCTTTTCCCTCCTTTTTATCCTTCCCAGTCTAGTCCCGCCCCAGCCTAATCTGTGAGTGGTGTGTGCTTGAACTCAAACTGCCAATAAAATTGTCCCTTACAGCCAGTAATATCTGCCCAAGCTCTGTGAATTCAAAAAATAGAAAATGTCTTAAAAAGCACGACCTTTCTCTCCTTCTCTGTGATCTGAAAGTGCGTTATTATGTGTTACAAAGGTAAAACATAATAGTTTCTAAAGAGTGATATATCCTTTCCTTCTCTGGCACTTTTTCTAACTTTTGGAATCTTGAAATCCTTTAATAACGTTACCTAAGAAGTTGGGAACAACCTAATTTTGGAGTTTTGTTTCATTTTCTCTTACTAATTTTCAGTTGTAGCTACTTCATAAGTCAATGGAGGAGGGAGAAGTGTAGAGAAAGGAAAGACACTTGGCACTGTTAGTCCTCCAGAAAGAATCGCCTTAATGTTTCTAAAAGAGGGACAGTGGAAGAAAAAGTATCATTTCCTAGTGAAAAAACTTTCTATGAAAGTTTGTAAGGAGCCCCCTTAGCTTAACGCAGTGTTTCCCAACCTTGGCAACTTGAAGAGATCTGGACTTCAACTCCCAGAATTGCTGGCTGTGGAATTCTGGGAGTTGAAGTCCAGATCTCTTCAAGTTGCCAAGGTTGGGAAACACTGTCTTAACGTACTAAACCCAGTTAGTAAATGAGTGCGAATTGCAGGGTGTTGTAGTTAACGGTTATTTTTAATTTATTTATTAAATTTGTATGCCGCCCATCGCTCTGCAAATGACTCTGGGCAGCTTACGATGTTATAAATAACTGAATAAAACAATTACAGGGTTATACCATTAAAGCATCAAACACTGAAACGTTAAGAGTGACATTATATAAAAAGGACCAATGTGTAGATGGGATGGAAGTGAGATCTTGTACTGATCCAATAGTCACTTCCAAAAGAGAATGCCCGTCTCAGGGGATCCTAAGTCAGTTGGTAGAGCCAGATTTTCAGGTTTTCAAGGTAGCATTACCATCTGGTGATCATGACAAGAAAATACACCCAGGCCTTACTGTATCAATGCAGTAATTTATGTATTTATTTTATTTTGTAATATACGAGGGTCGCCCAGAAAGTAATGCACCATATTTTTTTCTTCAACAATTATTTATTGAACACAATGAAACTTACACACAAGAAAGAGTGATGTTTCTTCTACACTCCCTATTTTTCCACGTCATTTCCATCCCATTCTATGGTCTTCCTCCAGCGAGACCCACGGGCATGTATGCCGTGTCGGTACCACTCCTTGTTCTGACCACGAAGCCATTTCTGCACTGTGCGAATCACCTCTTTATCATCCTCAAAATGTCTTCAGCGACTAACCGTACTTCTGTCGACTGCAGATTCTCCATAAACTGTATTCACAAACGTTTGTGAATGTTCCCAACAGTCTCTTTCTCCGCAGTGAGAAATTCAATGACGACACGCTGCTTGTCACTTACAGACACCATTTCAAAACACTGATGCAGCTACGCTATTTGTCTAAAGAAATGCAAAATTTACACACATGCTCCTGACAATTCAAATAATGTACAGTAGTACCTCTAGATACGAGCTGCTCCACATGCGAGTATTCCAAGTTACGAGCCACGAGGGGAGAGAAATTTCTGTTCCAGACCCAAGCTCAAATTCGGGATATGAGCCAAGTGTCCACTAGGTGGCGCACGAATCCTTGCTTCTGGTTATCTCGGAGGGGAAAAACAAAGTCTAAAGCCATTTGTTCCAGATACGAGTTGTTCGACATACAAGCTCCCTTCTGGAACAAATTAAACTCGTATCTAGAGGTACTACTGTATATCTAAAGTTTCACATTCATATCATTACTGAAGGCTGAGAAAAAAATGTGGTGCATTGCTTTCTGGGCGGCCCTCATACATAGATATAACATTATATACATAAGATGTTTACTGATAAGAGGGAACAATTGGACAGGGATGGTAGGCATGCTGGTGCACTTATGCACGCCTCTTACTGACCTCTTAGGAATTGGATGAGGTCAACTGTGGACAGTCTAAGGGTAAAGTTTTGGGGGTTTAGTGATGATACTACAGAGTCAGGTAGTGACTTCTAGGCTGTTGGCTTGTCTCAGTTTAGCTAGGCTATGAAACCTTCGACATCACCGAGCAGAGAATTTTAACAGAGCGTGGATGTGTGATAAAGCCAAGACACAGCCTTAGTTAAATAAGTATTATTTACATATAAACAAAATATAGAAACAATCCAGAATAAGCACAAAGCAAATACAGGATAATAAGCACTGAGCAATTACAAGATTAGAAGCACAAAGCAAAATACAATATAGATAATAAGCACGGAAGCTTATATAAGCACGAAGCTTAAACACAACTCCCCCTTCTCAGGCAAAAGTAAAAGGAAGTGACTGAGCAGATTAATGAGCTTTTATAGCTTCAATGAGGAAGTGACGAAACAGCCTTGAATATTAACTCTTCAAGTACAAGTTAACTCTTTGAGTGCACATTAACTCTTTAAGTACAAGTTTGGTACAAGTGTACAATATGCAGTTTACAATGGCAATCTCTAACAACCATGTACCCTGTAACTAACACAGGCATTAACCACTCTGTTCCTAAATTGGTAGTTTCTACAGTCAAGTTTGGAGCGGTTCTCTTTGAGTTTGTGTCTGTTGTGTGCTCATGTGTTGTCGTGGTTGAAGCTGAAGTAGTCGTTGACAGGAAGGATGTTGTGGCAGATAATTTTACGAGCTATGCTTATGCAAAGGTGACGTAGTTCTAAGCTTTCTAAGCCCAGGATTTGAAGTCTGGTTGTGTAAGGTATTCTGTTGCGAGTAGAGGAGTTGGCCTTGAAACACCCCTTGCTTCAAACAGTACATAATATACTTGGTAGTACTTAGAGCTAATCTAAGTGGAGATCATGGAAATTGTCTGCTTATGCTTCTGGGGATTCTAGGCTGCCCCAAAGACTGACTGGCCTCCATTTCAAGCATCCTGCAAGTTAATTTGTAAGGCAGATTGTTTGTAATTCTCCTAAAAGGGCTTCAAACCCAAAGACGGACAGTTGATGGCAGTAGCAGCTCATCGATGCTAAAAGGCTCCCGTTTAAGTTTTGCATTTCTCATTGGGGAGGTCCGAGCAAAAATTACACTCCAGTTTGCACTAAGAAACAGCTTCCTCCAAGCTAAATATATTTATCTTTGTTTCATTACAAATCGAAGCTCAGCTGTTTCCTTCTTCCCTTACTGGGGTAGAGCTTTTGCAGCAAAGAGAAGCGAGAGGGGAATTTAAGATACATGCTATCAATTCTCACCTTTTCCCCATCATAAATTTCATATTTCCCACTCTCGCCATTCGTTGGAGGTTGCAGTTTAACCTACTGTTTTTTTTTAAAGTCAAAGAATGCATTTATTGCCTATATTGAACCAACGTGCTTAACATAGTTACTGCACCAACTTGTTTTCTGAGTTTACAGAATAATTGAACTATAAATGAACCTAATGGAGTCCAGAGCACCTCCTAGGACATCAAAAGCAAGGTTAAAAGTAACCAGGTTTAGCATCAAACCACGAGACAAGCAGCACATAAATTTGATTAAATAAATAAATTAATGTCTGTGGAGATTCTCAGTCATTCAGGTCATAGTTGTCTCAAAAGTGCTTTTTCAAAAGGCAGCTGGCGTTTTGCTTCTCATCTAAGAAGCTTCATTGGATTGTCAGTTTTAAGATAATTAAATAAAGGTATAAATGCAGATGTTAAGTCTGCCTCTGTCCTAGTTAACCAGATTGGAGAAAATACAGCTTTTGCCTGAATGTGGGAATAGATAGAGGATGGATTTTTTTGCAGTTGTAAAACTGTGTTCATTTAACCCTTGGGAAAAAAAACATCTAACCAAATACTTTATTATCATTTTCAAATAAAAGGACGGATGGGAGGGGAAGGAGTAGTTTTCAACAGAGCTTTGCGACTTTTTGCATTTTGCATTGTATTTTAACTGGAGGGCAATATTTTAAGATTTGATTTTTATATCCTTTTTTTAAAGGGCTTGGAAAAATCGGCAAATACACCACCTTGCAGGGTACAGAATACAAACCTTTTCTTCAGTTTCTTGACTGTCTTTACCTTAGCAACTTTCTCATTTATCGATGATGCTTCCAAAAGCATTCCTGAGATCCAGCTCCTTCTTGGTTCCATCTCAATGGGCATCTTTTTAAAAAAAACAACTGCTGGGCTCAAATTCAGATATTTAAAGGGGGACAATTTTCAGGTTTTGGAGACATTCCATTTCCTTCTTATCCAGACCTGCGAATTGGATTTCCCTCTCTGCTACCTGTCCTTGCAAGTGTGGTCAAAATTGGTTCCCAGTTGGTCTCCTCTGCACTATTAGCATATAATTGAGGCAAAAGATTTGAATACAGTCCACCTAACTCTGGTCTCTTGCAAATCACTGTCTCGTTCCCTTTTTCTTGCCTGTCCCATGCTGGTTAGATTTTACTTATAATATTTTGAAGGGGCTACAGTATTTTGTTTTTGTTCTTCTCTTTGCTTGGGCTCTTTCCTTTCTATAGTTGTTCTACAACGCAGAGGAGAAACAAATACACAAAAGTTTATAAAGTTCTGGCTGGTGTCGGTTGCAATGCTCTTGCCTTTGCGTGCCCACAAGCGACCCGCCTTCATATTTTTAGGAACCAAATTCAGTGAAAAACATGACAATTGGGTGTTGAGCCATTGGGCCTGGCTGTGTTTTATATTCCACAAATAGAGAACTTTTGGAAAAGTGGCTTAAAACTTTGGGCTGTTAGGAAACCTAACTGTTGTGGGGCATAATTGGATTTTCAAAACTGCCAATAGCTTTACTTTGGTTCTTACAGCAGCTATAGGGCGGACGTCTGCCTGAAATAATTTTTTGTATCCATGATACAGAATCGTCCTTCTTCTAAGGGGTGGGGGGGCACGTTGGATTTGCAAGCAAGAAAAAGGTTGATACGATCAGGGACTTAATATCTGTGTATCAATATTTGATTCCATTTTGGCAGTCGTCAGGTTAAGAAAATGTTTTCCTGGAGGCAAACAGAAATCCAATCTATGGTTTTAAAATATCCGCTCAAAGCCAACCAGGTTTTTTAGAGCTAGCCAGCATTTTAAAAGAAGCCAGGATCAAAATACTACATTTGCATGTCTTCAGAGCCTTTGATAAATTTCCTTCCAGCTTTAAATATTGTTAGCTTTGATTTTCTTCCCCACCTCGTCCCAAGGCAGAGAGGGAAGGGGCACCCTCTCCTGCAGGATTTTCAATCACAATCCTCCCCCCCCCCTTTTTTAAAACAATGGATCTTGGTCCTTGCTGCACAGAATGGTGAAAAGAGAAAGGAGGCCACTTGGTGATTTTCTTCTTTCGGGTGATGGAGCCTGCCACAATGGCTTGTGCGCCCCTTTGACAACCAATCTTCAAGGGGCCTTTGCACCAGAAACTCTGAAGCGATGGCTACAAAAACTAATAGATTTTGCCTGAACTTTGTTTGCAGAACAACCCTGTTCAATCCCTGCTATTTATTGCAGGAAAAACTGAGAAAACATCGGCCAGAAATCTTGGAACAGCATTATTGGGAATTGTGGAGAACTTCTAGCGATGCTGGCTCAAAGAAATTAGATTCCCCTTTATTTTCATTCAGAGACAGAACACAGGAAAGAAAGAAAAAATCATCAGAATATCTTAACACAATTACTATTTGTTTTGGGCCTCTGAAAGTCAGTTGCTCAATCACAGCAGCCTTCTGATCAAACATGGACTGGCCCGCTCTCATTTCCATACTTCCATATTTGCACAGCTTCTTCCTCTGTTAAAATGCCAGAGACTTACAACACCGTTTTTTTTTGTTTTTTTGTTTAATGAAAAAACTGGGGGACAAATGCAATCGTAACATTTTGTTTCATTTTCTGACATTCGGAACTGTTGATGATAAAAACAAACAAGCCATACTGAATGGTGTTTTTTAAAATTCTTTTTTTTTGTGTGATTCTCTAATGTGTGCGCTTTCATAAATATATATATTTATTTTTCGGTGTGCTTTTCACTCCTACTGAAGAGAATGAGGGCAGCATTTAAGCACTGGTTTTTTTCCCCCTTGAGAATATTCTATATTATACCGACTTTATATATTATTATAAACTTGTGTTTGTATCGGCAATGTTTAATATTGGGGAGATGAGGGGAGGAAAGATTTTAGTGCCCCTATGTCTTAGGGATACATGGTTTGTACTGTTTTCTCCATAGTTCAGGTAAGTGGGTTTGTTGTCTAAACCAGGGGTCCCCAACCACCGGGCCGTGGACCAGTACCGGGCCGCGGGGCATGTTGCACCGGTCCGTGGAGTCAGCAGCTGCCAGTCCTCCTGCCGCCGCCCCCTCCCTCCAGTGCTTCATCTCCCGCTGGGAAAGAGGCCTTGGGAGGCAGGTTCTGCCGGCCACAGGGTGATGGACGGGACAGAGGGGCGGGAAGGACCGGGAGGCTCAAGCCTCTTTTGGCTTCTGCCGTGGCACGCCTTTGCGTTTTTGGCTGGGGGGGAGGCAGGAGGGCCGGCCTGACCCCCTCCCTCCAGCGCTTCACCTGCCGCCGGGCAAGAGGGCTTGGGAGGCAGGTTCTGCCGGCCACAGGGCGATGGTGGGAAAGAGAGGCGGGAAGGACCAGCACCCCCATGCTTAATCCCGCCCCCAACCACACCCCTTTCCGCCCCCACCGGGCCATAGAAAAATTGCCTTGCTGAAACTGGTCCCTGGTGGAAAAAAACGTTGGGGACCACTGGTCTAAACCATTTCAAAGTTTGTTTATCAACTTGGACAACTTTTGAGAGAGAGAGAGATGTCCAACTCCCAGAATTCCCCAACCAGCCAGTTGAATTTAAATTTAAATCTAAATCCACTTCTTAAAATTTGTCAAAGGTGAGGAACGCTGGCCTAGGCAGCCGACTGTCGGGTTATATTTTGTCATGGGATTAACTTCAATGCATACCAAAAAATATAAAATAAATCAGTCACTTTCAATAAATCAGGACATTGCTGCTAAAATGTACCCGTGTTTACAGTTCCACTGTTACTTCTTTTAATAATTTCCTGAGCTTTGCCATTTAGATGTGGAGTCCTTGGTGTTCACTGACCTTGGTGGTTTTTTTGCAGACCTTTCATGGCCCAACTAGGTAACATCATCAGTGCTGGAATGAAATGGAGTATGTGGAGAGGAGGAAGCCTTGTGGAATCTTTGGAGCTCTCTGAAATGTTTCATGACCCAACTAACTAACATCATCAGTACTAGAAGGGAATGGGATTTGCTCTTTGTTTATACACTGCTCAAAAAAATAAAGGGAACACTCAAAGAACACATCCTAGATCTGAAGGAATGAGATATTCTCATTGAATGCTTGGTTTTGTACAAAGTTGCATGTTCTGACAACATTTGAAATTGATTGTCAATCAGTGTTGCTTCCTAAGCAGACAGGTTTTATAAATTATTATTATTATTATTATTATTATTATTATTATTATTATTATTATTATTAAATTTGTATGCCACCCCTCTCCATAGACTCGGGGCAGCTCACAACAGTAATAGAAAACAATGTACAGTACAAATCTAATATTTTAAAAACTAAAAACCCATAATTTAAAAAACATACACAGAACATACCATACATAAACTATATAGGCCTGGGGAAGATATCTCATTTCCACCATGCCTGACAGCACAGGTGGGTTTTAAGAAGTTTACGAAAGGCAAGGAGGGTGGGGGCAATCCTAATCTCCGGGGGGGAGCTGGTTTCAGAGGGTCGGGGCTGCCACAGAGAAGGCTCTTCCCCTGGGTCCCACCAGACGATATTGTTTAGTCAACGGGACCCGGAAAAGGCCAACTCTGTGGGACCTAACTGGTTGCTGGGATTCGTGCGGCAGAAGGCAGTCCCGGAGATATTTCTGATTTGATTTCACAGAAGTTTGATTTACTTGGAGTTGCAGTGATACTTCTACTTAAGATTGGTTTCTAAATTGGGGTTTTAAATTAACTTAAATATTAGATTTATTTACATTGTATTATTATTGCTGTTAGCCGCCCCGAGTCTGGAGAGGGGCGGCATACAAATCTGATTAATAAATAAATAAATAAGAACTTAATTCGTTCCGTGACCAGGTTCTTAAGTAGAAAAGTTTTTAAGTAGAAGCAATTTTTCCCATAGGAATCAATGTAAAAGCAAATAATGCGGGCAAACCCATTAGGAGAGAAATAAAGCTCGGAATATGGGTGGGAGGAGGAGGAGGAGGAAGAGGAGGAGGACAGTCGCTGCCCAGAGCGAAGGGAGCGTTTCTTTTCTCTGGGCGCTGGCAGAAGTTTATTCCCTCTCCAAGCGCCCAGAGAAAGGAAAACGCTCCGTTCGCTCTGGACTGCCAAAGCCTCCTTAAGCGCCATCAAAAGGCTCCTCTGGCAGCTCAGAAAAGCCCGAGATGGCCAGGATTAAAGGGGGAATGGCAGGAAACTGGCCGGGCCTTCGTGCCACTCTCAAATTTCCTGGGAATTTTTCCCAGGCTCGGATTCTTAAGTAGAAAATGGTTCTTAAGAAGAGGCAAAAAAATCTTGGAACACCCGGTTCTTATCTAGAAAAGTTCTTACGTAGAGACGTTCTTAGGTAGAGGTACCACTGTTTATTGTGTTGTTTAAGTGTCCCCTTTATTTTTTTTGAGCAGTATATATACAATAGCTTGCCATTTCTGTGTATGTTTGTGTGTGGTGTGTGTGTAAGTGTAGACAGCCTGGGAAAGCCAAGGGAAATCATCAAAACCATAAAAAAGCGAGTTAGAATATTTTGGACATGTGATGCGACACACAGAAAAAAATACGGAATACTTCACTTAATCCTCCGAGGAAAGATGGAAGGCAAACGAGGTCCCGGCAGAAGAAGAATATCATCATGGCTTCAAAATCTAAGGGACCAGTTTGGAAAATGATTAAAAAAGGATCGACAACCTGATCGCCAAAGTCCAATGACAGTTAGGGCACAAGAAGAATGTGTGTATGCGGTTTTCCTCTTGGTAGCTCCTTTAAAAAAACTGAGGATGTCGAATTTGAATTGACTTTTGAGGGAAGCCATAGTGGTATGAATCCAGGGGACAAGTTATCCTTCAAACCGAGGTTGGATGGGCAACTGACAGATCATGTATTCAAGTCCTGCAACAAGCTGGGAGTTGGCCTAGATCAGGGCCTTCCAACTTGGCAACTTAGAAGAACATAGAAGTCAAATAAGTTAAACTTTTAAGACCTGTGGATTTCAAGTCCCCAAATTCTGGGAGTTGGAAGTCCACAAGTCTTAAACCTGCCTAGGTTGGACATCCCTGGCTAGATGAACTATTTACAATGCAGTACTGTAGGCTCGTTCTGCCCACTGCCCAAAGTTCAATCCTCACCAGGCTCAAGGCTGACTCAGCCTTCCATCCTTCCGAGGGGGTAAAATGAGGTCCTGGATTGTTGGGGGCAAGAGGCTGACTCTGTAAACTGCATAGAGAGGGCTGTAAACACTGTGAAGTGGTTATACAAGTCTTAAGTGTTATTGCTATATAGGTAGTCCTCGACTTATGACCCCAATTGAGCCCAAAATTTATGATGCTTTTAGACAAGATATTTATCAACTTGAGGTTTGCCCCGTTTTATGACCTTGCCACAGTTGCTAAGTGTGATCGTTAAGTAAGAAGGTTGTTAAGTTAACCTGGTTTCCCCATCGACTTTGTCAAAAAGGTCGTAAAATGGGATCGCATGACACACAGCAATGGTCATTAAGTGACAATCTATGACAATCATTAAGTGTTGTACCACATAATTCTTGACAAATGTATCTTTTTCTTTTATGGATGCTCAGAGCATCTGCACCAAGACAAATTCCTTGTGTGTCCAATCACACTTGGCCAATAAAATTCTATTCTCTATTCTATTCTAAGTATGAACCAGTTGCCAAGCATGGCCATGTAACTGAGTCTGTCGAGAGGGGCGGCATACAAATCTAAATAATAATAATGATGATGATGATGATGATGATGATGATGATGATGATGATGATGCTGTGGCACAGATGATCCACTGGAACTTGTGCCGGAACTACCATTTACCAGTGGCAAAGAACTGGTGGGATCATAAGCCTGAAAAAGTGGTCGAAAATGAGCAAGCAAAACTACTGTGGGACTTCCGACTTCAGACTGACCGAATTCTGAAGCATAACACACCAGACATTGTGATTGTGGAGAAAAAGAAAGTATGGATCATCGACATCACAATCCCAGGAGACAGAAGAATTGAGGAGCAGCAGCTAGAGAAATTAGTGAAATATGAAGATCTAAAAATCGAGCTGCAACGACTCTGGCATAAGCCCGTGAAAGTGGTCCCAGTGGTACTTGGCACGCTGGGCGCAGTGCCAAAAGATCTCAGCGGACATTTGAAAACCATCGGAATTGACAAAATCTCCATCTGTCAATTGCAAAAGGCCGCTTTACTGGGATCGGCAAACGTAATTCGCCGCTACATCACAGTCCTAGGTGCTTGGGAAGTGCCCGACTGGTGATGAAATATGAAATCCAGCATAGTGATCTCGTTTGCTGAGTTGTAGTGACATAATAATAATAATAATAAATATAATAATAATAATAATAATAATATAATAATAAATAATAATAATGTATGTATGTATGTATGTATGTATTCATGTATATATGTATGTATATATGTGTAACTGTTGCAGTATCCCCTAAGACATGAGTCATGTCAGCATCTTTATGACCTAGCTGGCTTTCAAGCAAAGTCAACGAGGGAATTCACTTAATGACCATGTGATCCACTTAACCACCGCAGCCATTAACTTTATTCATTTTCATATTCATCAAGTCATTGGTTTTCTTCTATTTTCTTTTCTTTCTTTATCATGGCAAAAGTTGTGAAGGCTCCAACATTGGAAGTTTTTAAGATGATGGATTACCATTTGTCTGAAGTGGGGTAGGGTTTCCTGCCTAAGCAGGGGGTTGGACTAGAAGACCTCCAAGGTCCCTTCCAATTCTTGTGGTTGTGGTTATTATTATTTTTTAAAAGGTTGTAAAATCATGCATGGATCACTTAATTGCTTAGCAATGGAAATTCTCTCAATTACAATTGGAATTTGTGAAGTTCTGTATTGTCCTATGTCACAGTGGCCGCCGGATGTGACCATATGGATATTCCTTGACTTACAACCACAACTGAGCCCAAAATTCCCACTGCTAAGCCAGACAGTTATGAGTTTTGCCCCATTTTGCAACCTTTCTTGCCAGAGTTATTAAACGACTTTTATTTATTTATTGTTAGAGTTGAAAGGGACCATGCAGGTCATCAAGTCCAACCCCCTGCCTGAGCAGGAATCCTAAAGCACCCCAGCCAAATGGCAGTCCAATCTCCTCTTGAAAGTGTCCAGAGTTGTGGAGTTCACAACCTCCGCAGGCAGGTTGTTCCACTGGTTGATCGCTCTGACCGTCAGGAAGTTCTTCCTTACTTCTAGGTTGAATCTCTCCTTGGTCAGCTTCCAGCTGTTGTTCCTCATCCGGCCCTCTGGTGCTCTGGAGAATAGAGTGGCCCCCTCCTCTCTGTGGCAACCCCTCATATACCTATACCTACTTGCAGCAATTAAGTTAGTTAATATGTAAGAACACAAGAAGAGCCCTGCTGAATCAGGCCAAAGCCCATCAAGTCCAGCATTCGGTGTCTCACAGTGGCCCACCAATTGTCCATGGGGATCTTGAGCAGAAAGAGAAGGCAAAACCTTCCCTTCCCCTTGACCCCCAACAAATGGTACTCAAGGGAATCCTGCCTGCCTCAACCAACATAGAGGCAGCGCATGGACATCCATTTCAATAACCACCGATACACTTGGCATCCATGAACCTGTCTAATCCTGCCTTGAAGCTATCCAGGCTGACAGCTGTCACGACCTCTGCTAGAAGGGAATTCCATAAACCAAGGACCCTCTGGGTGAAGAAATATTTCCCTTGATTTGTCTTCACTTTCTTACCTATGAGCTTTAGGGAGGGCCCCCTCGCCCTAGTATGTGATAGAGAAAAGATTTTTTCTCCATCCACCTTTTCTATCCCATGCATGATTTTATACACTTCGATCAAGTCACCCCTTAAACGCCGTCTTTCAAGGCTGAAGAGACCAAGACGTTGCAACCTGGTTTCATAAGGGAGGGGCTCCATTTCCTTGATCATTCTTGTTGCCCTTTTTTGCACCTTTTCCAGTTCCATTCTATCCTTCTTGAGGTGCAGTGACCAGAACTGTACACAGTACTCCAAGTGTGGTCTCACCATCGATTTGTACAGAGGCAATACAACTTACTTATTTTCGATTCCCTTCCTAATCATGCCAAGCATGGAATTTGCCTTTTTTTTTACTACTGCTGCACACTGGGTTGACATCTTCATTGAGCTTTCCACCAAAACCCCAAGATCCCATTTTTGTGTTGTCTCAGAAAGCTTGGTCCCCATCAGTTGATAGATATAATTGGGGTTCTTTGCCCCGATATGCATAACTTTGCACTTGTTTAGGTTAAAATGCATTTGCCACTTTCTTGCCCACTCACTCAATATCGAGAGATCCTTCTGGAGCGCCCGACAATCAGTTTCATGTTTGTTAAATGAATCTGGTTTCCACCATGGAATTTAACTTGCCAATTGGAACACTCCCGGCAATAGGAAGGCTCGATCCCAAATCTTAAGCCCAACGACGGAACGGTAAAAGCCTGCAAGACTCGTACAGTTAAAAATAATAATCTGTATTATTTTTTTTTACCAATTCAAAAGTAGGTGCGCGCGCACATTTTGGGCTAAGTGTACATAGAAAGCTTCCTGAATTACACAAACGAAACATTCGTTTACTCGTTCAACATCCTTGCAAAGTCCAACTCCCTTCCCTGAACCATTCGATAGGACACGTGGCTAAATAGGTTTGCAATAGGCTGACGGCAAAGCCACTTGGGATGTAGGCAGACAAGCAAGGATGGTTGATTGTCTCCAAAATTAACGATCATGGTCAAAGGACTTTGCTGGGTTTGGCCCAGCCACCAGACTGCATAGCAGAGCTTCAAAAATGGGTGAAAGGGAAGCACCAGTTTGCTTGGCAGAGCGATTCCCAACTTAACGGTGCCCAAAGGATACCCCTGGGGGGGAAAATACCAATAAAGAATAGAATAGAATAAGGAATATAATAATTAGGAGAGGAAAGAGTAAGGAATAGAGTAGAATAAGGAATAGAATAATTAGGAGGAAAGAATAAGGAATAGAGTAGAGTAGAATAGAATAAGGAATAGAATAATTAGGAGAGGAAAGAATAAGGAATAGAATAATTAGGAGGAAAGAATAAGGAATAGAATAATTAGGAAAGAATAAGGAATAGAGTAGAGTAGAATAGAATAAGGAATAGAATAATTAGGAGAGGAAAGAATAAGGAATAGAGTAGAATAAGGAATAGAATAATTAGGAGATGAAGAATAAGGAATAGAATAATTAGGAGGAAAGAATAAGGAATAGACTAGAATAGAGTAGAATAAGGAATAGAATAATTAGGAGGAAAGAATAAGGAATAGACTAGAATAGAGTAGAATAAGGAATAATTAGGAGAAAAGAACAAGGAATAGAGTAGAATAAGGAATAGAATAATTAGGAAAGGAAAGAATAAGGAATAGAATAATTAGGAGGAAAGAATAAGGAATAGAATAATTAGGAGGAAAGAATAAGGAATAGAATAATTAGGAAAGAATAAGGAATAGAGTAGAGTAGAATAGAATAAGGAATAGAATAATTAGGAGAGGAAAGAATAAGGAATAGAGTAGAATAAGGAATAGAATAATTAGGAGATGAAGAATAAGGAATAGAATAATTAGGAGGAAAGAATAAGGAATAGACTAGAATAGAGTAGAATAAGGAATAGAATAATTAGGAGGAAAGAATAAGGAATAGACTAGAATAGAGTAGAATAAGGAATAATTAGGAGAAAAGAATAAGGAATAGAGTAGAATAAGGAATAGAATAATTAGGAAAGGAAAGAATAAGGAATAGAATAATTAGGAGGAAAGAATAAGGAATAGAGTAGAGTAGAATAGAATAAGGAATAGAATAATTAGGAGAGGAAAGAATAAGGAATAGAATAATTAGGAGGAAAGAATAAGGAATAGAATAATTAGGAAAGAATAAGGAATAGAGTAGAGTAGAATAGAATAAGGAATAGAATAATTAGGAGAGGAAAGAATAAGGAATAGAGTAGAATAAGGAATAGAATAATTAGGAGATGAAGAATAAGGAATAGAATAATTAGGAGGAAAGAATAAGGAATAGACTAGAATAGAGTAGAATAAGGAATAGAATAATTAGGAGGAAAGAATAAGGAATAGACTAGAATAGAGTAGAATAAGGAATAGAGTAGAATAAGGAATAGAATAATTAGGAAAGGAAAGAATAAGGAATAGAATAATTAGGAGGAAAGAATAAGGAATAGAGTAGAATAAGGAATAGAACAATTAGTAGAGGAAAGAATAAGGAATAGAATAGAGTAAAACAGAATAATCAGGAGAGAATAAGGAACAGAATAGAATGGAATGGAGTAGAATAGAATGCAAAGCACAAGAGCCAGACCAGGAGCAACGGATGGAAGCTGACCAAGGAGAGATTCAACCTAGAAATAAGGAAGAACTTTCTGACGGTGAGAGCGATCAACCGGTGGAATGGCCCGCCTGCAGAGGTTGTGAATGCCCCAACACTGGAGACCTTCAAGAGAAGACTGGACTGCCATGTGTCTGGTGTGGTATAGGGTCTCCTGTACCTGCAGGAGGTTGGACTAGAAAACCCACAGGGTCCCTTCCAACACAAACTATAAATAAGATAAAATAAAGCATAGAATAGAACAGTGTAGGGAGGGGAGAGAAAAGGAATAGGATGGAATGGAATAGAATAAGGAATAGAATAATTAGGAGAGGAGAGAAAAAGACTAGAATAGAAAAGAATAGAATAGGGAATAGAATAATTAGAAGAGAGGAGAGAATAAGGAATAGAATGGAACAGAATACAATAAGAAATAGAATAATAGGACAGATGAGAAAAGGAATAGAATAGAATAAGGAATAGAATAATTAGCAGAGGGGAGAGAAGAGAATAAGGGATAGAATAGTATAGTATAAATAGAATAGAATAAGGAATATAATGAGAGAAAAGAAAAGGAATAGAATAATTAGAAAAGGAGAGAATAAAGAATAAATTGAATTGAAAAATATAGAATAAGGAATAGAATAGTTTGAAGAGGAGAGAATAAGGAACAGAACAGGACAGAGAATAAAGGAGAGTATTTGTAGCTCAGGGTTGAAGTGAGGGGTCCTTGGTGCTCAATGATCTTAGCTGTTTTCTTGCAAACAGTTTATGACCCACAATACGTTACATCATCCAGCCCTGGCCCTAATGATGTTAACCCAGTTCGACATTGAAATGTTTGCAAGACAACAGCCAAACTCGGAGAACACCGAGGGGAAAAAAGACGACCTTTAAAAAGGGAGGTTTTTAAAAAAGTTTTAATGCTTTCGTGGAAACCTGTCCTTCGAAGACACATCATCATCATTGCGTGTCGGAAACGGAGAGGGTCGTCTCTCCCACCCACAACCGACACACAAACCCACAAATCAAATCTCTGAAAACATTGTGGTTACAATACCAATCCGGCGAATATCGGCTTCCGTGGGACAGAATAGAAAATTGGCTGGCAGGAAAAGTCATTTTTTTAAAAAACCTGTGCAGTTTGCAATAGTGCAAAGAATTAGATATCCGGCGTGGCCTTCTCTCCGCAGCCTCATTCCTGGCGAGCGCACAATCGCACCCTTGTGCCAACCCTCGAGGATCGTGGCAACGGGGTGACAATCCCGGGGCCGTTTGGTCTCTCGGAGCCTCTCTTCAAGTTCGCAGGTCTTCCGAATTGGGTCATTTCCAACCAAAACGAGACTTTTTGTTGTCGCCGTTGTTTGCAGAAGATAATTTTCACAAGGTGCCATAAGAGAAGGACAGGTGTGCATAGAAATGCGACTGTGAGGTTACACGGAAATGGAATTCGGTGGCAGGGCAAAAAAGTGGTGTGAGATTTTCATTTTTAGAAACGAGCATTTTGAAACAGCAACGGAGACCGGAGGAAATTAGACTTAGAAGAGACAGGGGATTTTAGGTGTGCAAGACTTATAAAAATTACATTGTTCTCTTATGAGCCTCTACCCCTCAAAAAAATATGAGGGTGGCTGGCTTTGATATAGAATTCAGTTTGTGCAAAGATTGAGAGACATGTGGGTATAATTTAAGCATTTATTTGGCATTAATAGCATGTAAGTCTAATTGCTATTAATGCCAAATACTTTGGGTTAGAGCAGTTTTGTGACTTTTAAGATGGGTGGACTTCAACTCCCAGAATTCCACAGCCAGCTTGGCTGGCTGTGGAATCCTGGGAGTTGAAGTCCACCCATCTTAAACTTGACAAAATTGAGAAATATTTTGCTTAGAGAAACTTCAACAGATCTCACAGTGCCACCAACTGGTGACTTTTTAAAAGCAAAACCCGCAAAACTTCCCACCGGCTCGGATTCAGAAATCGCCACTTGGAAACCCCCAAAATTGCCACTCATCCTGGCCCGAGGGGCCACAAAGTCATGGAAAACGGCCTTAAGCAAAGCTTAACCCCAGTTCCTAAGTTCAACACCGATCGACTTTTCTCCACCAATTTTTTTTTTTTAAAATATCCTGATTCTAAAATTGACTTTTAAAGCTGGAAAGATCAGGGCGAGAAATATTGCCGATATTCTATCTTTATTTATTAATTTATCATTTTGATTTCTATGCTGCCCTTCTTCGTAGACTCGGGGCAGCACAGATACCCAAATAATAAATATTTTGCTGTGTAGATCGGGGTGGGTGGGAGAATGCTATGACAAGTGGACAGAAACATCCCTTCCCCATCACCCCATTGTGTAAAATGTTTTTTTTTTTAAAGAAACCCACCCCCAAAAACCCAGGATTGCACACGAGGAAAATCAGCAATTTTTTTTCTCCTTGCTGTCGGGAGTCGGCTTAGGTACAAATTCAGTCCAGGTTGCGAATCAATTGGTCAGGCTACATTTCCGGCGCATAGCTTATTTCTTGCGAGAGGCTAACATTGCCATTCATGAGTCGGAAAAAACATTTCCTATTCTTTGGCAGGCACCAATGGGAAGGGAATATTTTGTGGGGAGGATGAGCAGGGAATTAAAAACAAAAATATTTTTTAGAAAAAAATTCCCCGATGGGAAAGAAACAGAAAGGAAAAAAAAAAGTACTTTTAAAGTTTCGCTGACGTTCAACAGGTATCCCCCCCCCCTTTGGTTCTATCCATCTCTTAGGCTGGACATTTGGCTTCCGAACTGAATTTAAATCGAGGAGGGGAGAAAAAAGGAGTTTTAGGGGAAAGCTGCTTGCAGCCGGCAAATAAAAGCAAAGGACACTCAGGCAAAAGTCATTTCTTCTCCTTCCAACACCTGTTTTTTTACCTTCCCTTCTGAAGTCCTTAACGCCAAAGCTTACCGAGGAAGGAAAAATAGAACAAAATTGCTGATACCGATTTTAAAAAAAATGTCCAGAAACAAAATCACAACCCATCAGGCTTTGATTCTTTCAGAGAACGAAAAAACGTCAAAAACTTCGTTATCTCCGCTCCGAAGGATTTTCGGGAATTCTCGCGGTCTCAAAACCTCAACAAGGCTGGGAGATTCGTAGCGGCAGGTGAAGGATGGGGAGGAGGCGAACGCGAGACAACACGTAGCTTATTTCAGAAGAAAATAAAAAATAAAAACGCCATCGAAAGACGAGCAATGGCTTTACATTTTTCACATGTGTGGACGGACGTGGGGAAATTCAAGGGAGGCTTGGATTGGGCAGGTGTGTATCCCTGGGTGGAGAGGCCGTCCGGATAGATCTAGAAGACACCCCATGCTGGGTGACGCTTCGGATGGCCGGAGTGGGCAAGGCGCTTCTGTCTTCCTTTGCCAACGGTCCCCCAACTCCGTTCATCCCAGAAATTCCGGTTTCCTGAGCCAAGGCACGATTGGGAAAGCACGCAAACACACGCACACAGCTTGGGAGAACGGGAGGAAGTGGATGGGCGGGTCGGGGCAAAAGAGGGCATGGGGGGGGCAGACGGTGCGAGGAGAGATGGGGCTGGAAGGCACCAAAAGTGCAAATCGCGCAACGCGGGCGGAGGGCCGAAGCCGGCCGGACGAAGATTTCCCCCTCCCCCTCCCCTCGAGAGCTTTAGTCGACGAAACGCTGGCAGGCTTTCTTCCAACGACAGGCAGTACACCACATGCTGCGGTTCTCCATTCCGTAGACTTTGCGGCACTTCTTGGCTTCACCACGCGGCTTCCTGCAAGGAGGCAGAAGAGGAAGGCGGTGAGAGGGGATGGAAGTGAATGACGCCTAGTGAGAAGCGGAGGGAGGACAAAATGGTATTGTTTTGTCTAAAGGAATGAAGGTTGAATTGTAATGCCAGTTCTGTGTGCAATAGGGTTGATATTCCTGTAATATGGCAAATGATTTAGCTTCACTAGATAAGTGGTCAAAGCAACGGAAACTGCAGTTTATTATTTATTTATTTAATTGGATTTGTATGCCGCCCGTCTCTGAGCACTCGGGGCGGCTCACAATATATATAAAGAGACAATAGTAAAATCAATCCAATTTAAAGTTTACAAATGTAAAATAATGCATTGGGGAAAAGGAATCCTCAATCTGAGTATTGTATTGGCAGTTCTGTGTTAGCAAAAACTTCAGAAGAGAAGGATTTAGGGGTCGTGATTTCAAATGGGTGAGGAGTGTGGTCAGGCGGTAGTGAAAGCAAGTAGAATGCTTGGCTGCATAACTAGAGGTATAACAAGCAGGAAGAGGGACATTGTGATCTCGCTGTATAGAGCGCTGGTGAGACCACATTTGGAATACTGTGTTCAGTTCTGGAGACCTCACCATCAAAAAGATATAAAATTGAACGGGTCCAAAGACGGGCTACAAGAATGGTGGAAGGTCTTAAGCATAAAACGTATCAGGAAAGACTTCATGAACTCAACCTGTCTAGTCTGGAGGACAGAAGGAAAAGGGGGGACTTGATCGAAACATTTAAATATGTTAAAGGGTTAAATAAGGTCCAGGAGGGAAGTGTTTTTAATAGGAAAGTGAACACAAGAACAAGGGGACACAATCTGAGGTTAGTTGGGGGAAAGATCAAATAGGAAGAAACATTATTCTTTCTTGTGTGTAAGTTTCATTGTGTTCAATAAATAATTGAAGAAAAAAATGTGGTGCATTACTTTCTGGTCGACCCTTGTATAAATATATAGGGGTCTTTTATATAAACCGCTGTTCGTAAGACAAAGCTTTGTGTCAGGCAGGGGTTGCCACTGTCGCCACTATGCTACAAACACAGCTTTGAGTTTCGGGCATGCGCGCACATGTGGTGCAGCGAGATTTTGCTTCTGTGCATGCGCAGAGAGAAATTTCAGCAATTTTTTGCAAAAAACAAACAAACACTGAAATCTCGCCCACCCGCACAAGTCCCCCCCCCCCGTGAGATTTTTGCCTCTGTGCATGCACACGAAGGGGCAAAAAAATGAAAAACTGAATTTTTAAAATTCAGAATAAAAAAAGCTTAGCTGGCTGAGGAACTCTGGGAGTTGAAGTCCACAAGTCACATGAATGTTGCACGAATCCCAGCGACCAGTGAGGTCCCACAGAGTTGGTCTCGTTAGGGTCCCGTCGACCAAACAATATCGGCTGGTGGGACCTAGGGGAAGAGCCTTCTCTGTGGGGGCCCCGGCCCTCTGGAATCAGCTGCCCCCGGAGATTCGCACTGTCCCCACCCTCCTTGCCTTCTGAAAGAGTTTAAAAACTCATCTTTGCCACTAGGCCTGGGGTTCCTTAGATCTTCCCCCTGACCAATCAATGTTTCTTAGTATGATTGTCGAATGAATTGTAAATGATAGTTTTTTCAATCAGAATTTTAAGGATTTTTTTTTTTAAAAAAATGTATTATTAATTTGATTGTTTATGTTGTGGTTAGCTCTGGCCCAGCTCCTGCTCCAAGGACTGTGGATGTGGGGGAGACATACACATGCTGCAGGCCTGTTTTGCCCCCGGTGGAATCTGATGAAGGCTCCTCTGACCAAGAAGACATGAGTGAAAGGGAGGAGGAGAGTGTGGCAGACAGCTCAGAATGAGATCAATTATCTAGCTCCTCCTTGGATTCAGAACGAGAGTTAATGATACAGCCACGCATGCGGAGAGCAATGCATAGGCAACAACAACTGAGAGATTATTATCAAAGAAAATGAGGCCACCTGTGGTTGGGTGGGGCTGTGGACATTAGTGAGGCTGCTATAAATAGCAGCCTGTGGGTTTGACCATTGTGAAGGATTACCTGATCATTGTGTTTCGTGACTGCTTTACTGACTTTGACCTTTTGTGTGCTGATTTTCCCCCGCTTTGAAACTAAACCAGAGCAAAGTGTGTTTCACTTTGTGAAAGAAGGAGGACTGTGAATTGCCTCACAGCTGCAAGCTAAGTATCTCAGAACTGATAAGGGACTTGTACAAATTACCAGTTTGTTTGGAGACAAGTGCTCTTTGCTATATCAAAAGAGGGCTTAGTTTATGTGAATTTTCATTATAAAGAACATTGTTTTGAATTTTCAAACGTGTGTGTGTGTGTCTGAAATTTGTACCTGTGAATTTTTGGGAGGAGTCTACCTGGGAGCCAGACAGAACATGTTTATTACTGTTTTCTGTATATGCTGTGAGCCGCCCCGAGTCCTCGGAGAGGGGTGGCATACAAATCCAATTAAATCTTAAATAAGTTGCCTAAGTTGGAGACTCCCGACCCAGAGAAATGGGCTTGGTGGCGCCAGACTGGGGGAGTGGACGCGAAAAGAAGTTGTGACGCAAAGTTACCCACCTGGTGCCCGTCACGGGCTTTGGCACGGGAGAGGGCAATAATGGCTGTCCTTTGGCAACTGACGTGGGAGGGCTTTGCAGGAGTTTCTCTTCTGGATCGGCAGGTCGGATGGGAGTCAGGCAGCCCTGGAGGAGGAGGAGGAAGAAGAAGAAGAGAGTGAATCATTTTGGAACGGGGAGGAAATCTCATAGAAACATAGAAGATTGATGGCAGAAAAAGACCTCCTGGTCCATCTAGTCTGCCCTTATACTATTTCTTGTATTTTATCTTAGGATGGATCTATATTTATCCCAGGCATGTTTAAATTCAGTTACCACGTCTGCTGGAAGTTTGTTCCAAGGATCTACTACTCTTTCAGTAAAATAATATTTTCTCACGTTGCTTTTGATCTTTCCCCCAACTAACTTCAGATTGTGTCCCCTTGTTCTTGTGTTCACTTTCCTATTAAAACATTTCCCTCCTGAACCTTATTTAACCCTTTAACATATTTAAATGTTTGGATCATATCCCCCCTTTTCCTTCTGTCCTCCAGACTATACAGATTGAGTTCATGAAGTCTTTCCTGATACGTTTTATGCTTAAGACCTTCCACCATTCTTGTAGGCCATCTTTGGACCCGTTCAATTTTGTCAATATCTTTTTGTATTGAGGAATAAAATAGAAAACCTAGAGAAAACCCTAAAAACTCTGAAACACAAACATCAAAATGAGAAAGACCAACAAACTCCTAGCAGATCCCACACATCAGAGGAGCAAAACAGAATCAACTCCCCAGAGCAGGGATGGCGAACTTTTTCTTCCTTGGTACCAAAAAAGCATTGCTTGCTTGCGTGAGTGCCCACACCCATAATTCAATGCCTGGGGAGGGCAAAAACAACTTCCCTCACCCCCCCCCCCACCCCCAAGAACCTTTGGAGGCTGGAAATGGCCTGTTTCCCAACTTCTGGAAGCAAAAAAACCCCTCCCAGAGCTTCTATGTGAGCCAAAAATCAGCTGGCTGGCACACACGCTGAGCGAGGGCAACAGTTCATGTGCCAGTAGATATGGCTCCGTGTGCCACTTGTGGCCCCCGTGCCATAGGTTCGCCATCTCTGCCCCATGTTGTGGTTAGCTCTGGCCCAGCTCCTGCCCCAAGAAATGTGCAGGTGGATGCAGGGGAAACATCAACATGTCATAGGCCTGTTTTATTGCCGACAGTGTCAGGTAGTGCAGTTTCCTGGGACGAAGAAGGTGAGTAAACCGTGGCTTCCTTGTTGCTCTTGGAACTTGGTGGTAGTTTACCTTTCGTGCCCCAGCTAGGGAACAATATCTACTCTACTCTACTCCACTCCATTCTTCATTGTGAAGCTAGTTGGTAGATTCTCTGCAACTCCTTCTCAGAAGTCAACTTACTCATTCCTATCATGCCATTCGCACGTCCTCCAAAATGTCCAAGACGTTGACCTACCCCAGGTGAATCAACTCTCCTTTTCCCAAGGGAAACTACCGGGGCGACCTTCACGTTACTCACCGAGGGGCTTTTGAAGAGGACGGGGGGCAGAGGGGGTGGGAAGAGGGCTGGCTGCTCCCACGATATGCTGATTTCCATCCCGGCTGGGGGAGCCTTCAGATCCGCCAGCACCCCGGTGGGACCCATCGCCTGGAAGCGAAAAGACAGACGTCAAAAAGAAAGAGCGGGGAAACGGAAAGAGATGTCAATCAAGGACTAACTATCCTTTGTGTTTTTTCTGCCTATAATACAAAGATTCTTGGCTGCTTGCCGTCTTTTGGGAACAATCGGCTAAGGTTCCATGGAATTTGTGATTGCTATTTTCTATAACAACTTTTTACGGGGTTTTAGTTTGTTATGTTTTAACCTTGGATAATGTTTGACATCTTTTACTGTTTTGTATCTATTTATATTGTACTCGTACTATTCTTGTAAGCCGCCCTGAGTTCTTCGGGATTGGGTGGCACACAAGTCGAATGAATGAATGAATGAATGAATGAATGAATGAATAAAATAAATAAAATGAATAAAATGAATAAAATGAATAAAATGAATAAAATGAATAAAATGAATAAAATGAATAAAATAAATTAAATAAATTAAATAAATTAAATAAATAAATAATAAAATAAACAAATTTCCATGAGAATCTCCTCCTTGCCGTTCGCAAACTACTAAAAACCCACCTTTGCTTCCAGGCATGGGGAAATTGATTCCCCTCGGCTGCTCCGTTTTATGTATGGTTTGTTTGGGTTGTATGAGTGTTTTTCATTAAGGGTTTTTAACTGTTTTGCTTTTCTTTTTTAATCATTGTATTTGTATTTTGTATTTCTGTTGTGAGTCGCTCTGAGTCTACGGAGAGGGGCGGCATACAAATCCAATCCAATCCAATCCAATCAATAAATTTGGCAGGAGGGGCTGAGGCTCGAATCCCAGCGGCCAATAAGGTCCCACAGAGTCGGCCTTCTCCGGGTCCCGTCGACTAAACAATGTCGTCTGGCGGGCCCCAGGGGAAGAGCCTTCTCTGTGGCGGCCCCGGCCCTCTGGAATCAACTCCCCCCGGAGATTAGAACTGCTCCCACCCTCCTTGTCTTCCGTAAACTACTTAAGACCCATCTATACCGCCAGGCATGGGGGATTTGAGACACCTTTCCCCCAGGCTTATTATAATTTATGTTTGGTATGTATGTGTTGTTTGGTTTTTTAAATTGATAGGGTTTTTAGTTTTTTCTTAATATTAGATTTGTGCCTGTACAATATTGTTTTATCGCTTGTTGTGAGCCGCCCCAAGTCTTCGGAGAGGGGCAGCATACAAATCTAATAAATTATTATTATTATTATTATTATTATTAAGTCTCTTGCAGCTATGCAACGATTCAAGGCTACTTCCCTGCTTGACGCCTTCTCCTTTCCTTGACTTGTGTGAGGGTTATCCAGAAAGGAAGGTTACAAGGCACCTAGCTCTTGCTGGGAATGTTCGTGGGGGAAGTTGGTATTACTGTTGTGTAGCGGGAAGCCAGCGGAAGACAACGAGCAGTGCCAGTGGTCAGTAGATCATCGACTGGCATTGTGGTGAAGGTTAGAGATGAGTGTCCTCATTCCGTTTCCCTCCAAGGGCGAAGTGCGCGCTGTAATACGCTACCTGAATGCGAAGGGCATGAACGCTGCTGCGATGGGGGCCCAAGACATGATTGAAACATTTAAATATGTAAAGGGTTAAATAAGGTTCAGGAGGGAAGTGTTTTTAATAGGAAAGTGAACACAAGAACAAGGGGACACAATCTGAGGTGAGTTGGGGGAAAGATCAAAGGCAACGTGAGAAAATATTATTTTACTGAAAGAGTAGTAGATCCTTGGAACAAACTTCCAGCAGACGTTGGTAAATCCACAGTAACTGAATTTAAACATGCCTGGGATAAACATAGATCCATTGTAAGATAAAATACAGGAAATAGTATAAGGGCAGACTAGATGGACCATGAGGTCTTTTTCTGCCGTCAATCTTCTATGTTTCTATGTTTCTAAGATTTGTGCGTGATGGGTGCCCAAGATTTTTTTCGCCGATTACTGAGTTTTGCATTTTGGGGCTGAAGGGGAATGGGTATGGTGCCACTGCATTGATTGACGTTTGCTCTCTGGAGTAGGGTGATAAGCCCAAGTTTCACCTCCTGTCACTTTACAGTTGAGAAAAGCCTCGCTTTCAATCTCAAAACGGTCAAGAAATTCTCGGGCGGCTCTGACTCGATTTTGTGCGCTTCAGTAAGCATCTTGGGAACCCATCGCAGCAGTGTTCACGCCCTGAAAAAAAACCCTCCTTCTTCCTTGCCCTTTTAAAATCTGCTTTTTGTTATGTGTGCTTTTCTCAATAAAGACTTTGATTATATCACAAAATAAGGGAATTTCTGAGTCGGTGGGTTTGCTCCGAGGGTCGTGCACAGAATAAGGACTATCGGTGATCAATTGGAATCCTTCACGTATGGCTGCTGATCAGTTTCCGGTCACAATTCAAAGTATTGGTAATGACCTATAAAGCCCTACATGGCATCGGACCAGAATACCTCCGGGACCGTCTTCTGTCGCACGAATCCCAGCGGCCGATTAGGTCCCATAGTGTGGGCCTTCTCCGGGTCGTGTCGACTAAGCAATGTCATCTGGTGGGGCCCAGGGGAAGAGCCTTCTCTGTGGCGGCCCCGGCCCTCTGGAACCAACTCCTGCCAGAGATCAGAACTGCCCTCACCCTCCTTGCCTTTTGCAAGTTGTTGAAAACTCACCTTTGCCGCCAGGCATGGGGGAATTGACAACTCCCTAATTATTTTGGTTTAGGTATGGTTTGATTGGGTTGTGTGATTATTTTATTATAAGGGTTTTTTAAATTGTGTTTTTAAATATTGGATTTATACACTGTTCATTATTGTTGTGAGCCGCCCCGAGTTTTCGGAGAGGGGCGGCATACAAATCTAATAAATTATTATTATTATTATTATTATTATTATTATTATTATTATTATTAATTAGATTTGTATGCTGCCCCTCTCCGAAGACTCGGGGCGGCTCAAAGCAGCAATAAAAACAATATAACAGTGGAAAAAATCTAATATTAAAAACATATAAAACCCTATCATTACTTAAAAACCAAACAGCAACATTCATACCACACATAAAACAAAAGTATAAAAAATAGCCTGGGGAAAAAGTGTCTCAACTCCCCCATGCCTGGCGGTATAAGTGAGTCTTAAGTAGCTTACGAAAGACAGGAAGGGTGGGGGGCAGTTCTAATCTCCAGGGAGTTGGTTCCAGAGGGCTGGGGCCGCCACAGAGAAGGCTCTTCCCCTGGGGCCCGCCAAACAACATTGTTTAGTCGACGGGACCTGGAGAAGGCCAACTCTGTGGGACCTTATCGGTCGCTGGGATTCGTGCAGTAGCAGGCGGTTCCGGAGGTACTCTGTTCCAATGCCATGTAGGGCTTTAAAGGGTCATGACCAACACTTTGAATTGTGACCGGAAACTGATCGGCAGCCAATGCAAGCCACGGAGTGTTGAAGAAATGTGGGCGAATCTTGGAAGCTCAACGATGGCTCTCGCGGCTGCGTTCTGCACGATCTGAAGTTCCGAACTCTTTTCAAAGGTAGCCCCATGTAGAGAGCATTGCAGTAATCGAACCTCGAGGTAGCCTGGCTCTGTTAAGAAGCGCTATTGCTAACATGTTGTAAGCCGCCCTGAGTCTAAGGAGAAGGGCGGCATAAAAATTGAATGAATAAATGAATGAATAAATAATTAAATAAATAAATGAGCGACTGTGAGCAATGACTCCCTGTCCAAATAGGGCTGCAGCTGGTGCACCAGGCGAACCTGGGCAAATAATAATAATAATAATAATAATAATAATAATAATAATAATAATAATAATAATATTACTATCATTATCATTATGGATCTGGGGGGGACACTGATGTGGCTTGGAAGGCTTCCTTTGGAGGACTATGGAAACCTACCTGATAGGCATGATCGCTCTGGACGTGCCCTAGGCCTGTGGGTGCTGACTGGCTCAGGAGGTTTAGGGGTGCCAATTGGCTCAGGTGGGACACCACGGAAACCTTGGGGTTGAGTGGAATAGGCAGAATTTTCTGGACCTCCTCCAGACTGGAAAGGGAGGGGGCACCGGAGAGGTTGGGGAGACGGGGGTCAGGCTGGAGAGACCCGTCGGTCAAGGAATCCACATTGACATCCAGCTCGGTGTAGTAAAATCCTCCTCTCCATCACTCTGATCGAGGTCAGCCTTCCTCCTGGTGGGAAATGGAAGAGAGGACCTTTAGAGCATCCTTCAAAGAGAAGACAATGGTGGCAGCAGATGCTTTTGCTGAGAATTCAGGGGACTATCATCTTAGGTAGAACAGAAGTACCATATTTGTGTATATCTTTTTCATCCCTAAAAGAGGCTGAGAATTTGGGCTTGTCTTATACAGTAGTACCTCGTCTTACGAACCTTTCGAGATGCGAACCTGGGGTTCGGGATTTTTGTGCCTCTTCTTACGAACTTTTTTCACCTTACGAACCCGCCGCGGCGAACACCAAACCCGGAAGTTTGGCAAAAGTTTCAGGTTTCGGGGTTCGTAAGGCCGCCGAGAAGCACCGCCGCCCAGCTGTCACCTTTTGAAACAGCCGGGAGCTTCTCGGTGTTCTCCCGAACGCCGAAGCCAGAAGTTCAGGTTCGGGGTTTGTGTTAGGGAGGCCGCCGAGATGCACCGGAGCTTTGACGTCACGGAGACAGCCTTCCTGGCCGGACGAAATGTGGACTCCAGAAGGACGTCTTCGTGACATCAAAGCTCCACCCATGGAATTCCCTATTGGGATTCCCCACCTCCGTTTGAGCCTCCCGACCGGCCGACAGCTCTGCGGCTCTTTCTGCAAAGGTGACAGCCGGGCGGCGGTGCTTCTCGGCGGCCTCCCAAACCCGAACGCCGAACTTTTGCCGAACTTCTGGGTTCGGCGTTCAGGAGAACGTCAAGAAGCGCCCAGCTGTTTCAAAGGGTGACAGCCAAGCGGCGGCGGCCAGTGGAGCACCGTTTTTGCAATTTTTTTTCCTTTCACGCATTAATCCGTTTTACATTGTTTCCTATGGGAAACATTGTTTTGTCTTACGAACTTTTCGCCTTACGAACCTCCTCCGGAACCAATTAAGTTTGTAAGACGAGGTATCACTGTACTTGGAATGGAGCTTTTTCGAAGCTTTTTCCCCCCCAGCCCCTAATGAGGTGCTAACAATCTTCCCGGCTTTGTTTTCATTGCTACTCCCTCCAAAAAATGTTTACCAGCCCTAAGTCTTTGCAGGCTTGTTTTCATTGAGTCTGTCATCTGCACCTCTATAACTGTCTGGTTTGGTTCTGCAACCCAACAAGACCGACACAGACTTCAGAGAACAATCAGAACTGCAGAAAAAACAATTGCTGCCCATCTGCCTTCCATTGAGGACCTGTATACTGCACGAGTCAAAAAGAGGGCGGGGAAAATATTTGCTGACTCCTCGCATCCTGGACACAAATTGTTTCAACTCCGACCCTCAAAACGTCGCTACAGATAACTGCACACCAAGACAACTAGACACAAGAATTGTTTTCTCGAACGCCATCAATCTGGTAAACAAATAATTCCCTTCAAACTGTCAAACTATTTATTAAGTCTGCACTACTATTACTAATTTTTTCTCATCATTCCTATCATCCTTTTCCTCCCACTTATGATTGTAACTTGTTGCTCGTATCCTTAAGATTTTTATTAATATTGATTGTTTCCTCATTGCTTATTTGACCCCTATGACAATCATTAAGTGTTGTACCTCATGATTCTTGACAAATGTGTATTTTCTTTTATGTCCACTGAGAGCATAGGCACCAAAGATAAATTCCTTGTGTGTCCAATCCCACTTGGCCAATAAAGAATTCTACTCTACTCTACCTGATTCTATTCTATCCGATTTGATTCAATTCTTGACAAATTTATATTTTCTTTTATGTACACTGAGAGCATATGCACCAAAGACAAATTCCCTGTGTGTCCAATCACACTTGGCCAATAAAGACTTCTATTCTATTCTATTCCATTCTATTCCATTCTGTCTGATTCTATTCTATCCGATTTGATTCAATTCTTGACAAATTTATATTTTCTTTTATGTACACTGAGAGCATATACACCAAAGACAAATTCCCTGTGTGTCCAATCACACTTGGCCAATAAAGAATTCTATTCTATTCTATTCTATTCTACTCCATTCTTCATTCTTCACTGTGAACCTAGTTGGTAGATTCTCTGCAACTCCTTCTCAGAAGTCAACTTACTCATTCCTATCATGTCATTCGCACGTCCTCCAAAATGTCCAAGAGGTTGACCTACCCCAGGTGAATGGCTCGGATGTGCCTCTGCATCCCTGAGGAACTGCTGAGAACTTTCCCACAGCTCTTCCACAAACACTTGAACATCACTTTCGTGGAGTTCTGCAACATGAGAAGAGGCAGCTTAAGTTCAGGTGGACCTCTCACCCCATCTCAATCTTCTGGAGGTTCAAATTCTACCACTGGTCAGATCTCTGGCCAACCTGATTATACAAATACAATTCGCCCCCAGCCCACGAAACTAGAGAGAAACTTAGGGATAGCAACAGCAATAGCATTTAGACTGATATATACAGCTTCATAGGGCTTTTACAGCCCTGTCTAAGCGGTTTACAGACTCAGCCTCTTGCCCCCAATAATCTGGGTCCTCATTTGACCCACCTCGGAAGGATGGAAGGCTGAGTCAACCTTGAGCCAGTGGTGAGATTTGAACTGCTGAACTACAGCTAGCAGTTAGCTGAAGCAGCCTGCAGTGCTGCAATCTAACCACTGTGTCACCTCTTAGATAATGTTGTGGTTAGCTCTGGCCCAGCTCTTGGCCCAAGGAATGTGGAGGTGGAGGTGGGGGAGACATCCACATGCTGCAGGCCTGTTTTGCTCCTGATTGAATCTGCTGACGAAGCCTCCTCTGACCAAGGAAGCGTGAGTGACAGGGAATAGGGGTGTTTGGCAGACAGCATGCGTAGAGTGATGCATAGGAGCCAACAACTGAAGGATTATTACAAGAGAAAATGAGGCCACCTGTGGTTGGGTTTGGCTGCTGTAATTAAGGCTACAGATAAAAGTGCAGCCTGGTGTTTTAGGCTCATGGCAGTTTATCTGATTCCTTGTTTTGTCAAGATCGTGGTTTTTTGCTGTTCAGGATTGTATGTGTCGACTCTCTGGACTTTAGAATTGGACTCAATTTCCCAGTTATTGGGTGAGCAATTGGATTGCATTTAACCTGTGCCTTGTGTGTACCAGAAAATCCCTTTGACATTTAAAAAGGGAGCTGTTTCTATTTTTCTGTTTATAAAAACTTTTGGGTTTTCCTTTTATTGTATGGTGTGTGTCTTCCTGGACTAATTACCCTGTAATTACGGGCGGTTGAGACACACCGGCAGAACAGATAACAGGAACTTTTTTTCCTGAATAAATTTTATTGATTTTATAGTAATAATAATAAAACAAATACACAAAATACGAAAAAAGTGCACAGTGACAGGTGCTCCCGCCACCCAACATCAATCATTCAAACCCTCCAGCAAATGAGGGTGTGCAGATTTATAATATTTTAAAACCGGGAACATTAACATATTTACAAAGTGTAGAGTGATTCCAATTGATTCTTTATAACTCGGCCTCGAATTCTACTGGCCATAAAACCTCTGACCCTGTCCCACCTTCCCATCCGTTTTCTCACTTTATTTTCGTGTTCATTTTAATATCTACGATTTCAAACTGAATGTGGTCTGCCATGTACAGGTACCCATTTTGTATTGTCCATTGTTGCATCCTTCCAACCTAAAACTCCTACCGCCTGGGCACTTTCTGATAACAGGAATTGATGAGCGACAGGCTGGGCTTGACAAGATGATTGTTCGGCTTATAGGTCTGTGATGGCGAAACTGTTATCGGAGGGCATGCAAAGCATTGCCCTATGTCAGCTCCAGTGTGCATGCATGCGCTAGCCAGCTGATTTTCGGCCTTGGGGAAGGCCGTTTTGCCCTCCGGAAGCTTCCCAGAGTGCGAAAAACGGCCAAATGGGCAAACCGGAAGTTCAAAAAACAAGACTTCCGGTTTGCCCATTGTGCTGTTTTTCGCACTCCGGGGCTTCAGGAAGCTTCCCTGAAGGCTCTAGAGTGCGAAAAACAGCACATCGGGTAAACCGGAAGTCCATTTTTCCAAACTTCCAGTTTGCCCATATGGTCGTTTTTTTCACCGACACAGGCGTCACAGAGTCCTGTATGCTTGGGTGGAGACGGGGGAGATTGTGAGCAAGCACAGGGGCCTGACATGTGTGTGGGGATGGACACGTGCATCACAGCGAGATTTGGCTTCTACCCATGCGCAGGAAGCTAAATCTCGCAGGAGGATGCGCGGGTGCATGAGATTTTGGACTGCATTGGTTGCCGATTGGTTTCCGGACACAATTCAAAGTGTTGGTGATGACCTATAAAGCCCTACATGGCATCGGACCAGATTACTTGCAGGACCGCCTTCTGCCGCATGAATCCCAGCGACCGGTGAGGTCCCACAGAGTTGGCCTTCTCCGGGTCCCGTCGACCAGACAATGTCGTCTGGTGGGGCCCAGGGGAAGAGTCTTCTCAGTTGCGGCCCCGGCCCTCTGGAATCAGCTCACTCCAGAGATTCACACTACCCCCACCCTGCTCGCCTTTCGCAAGAGTCTCAAGACTCATTTATGTCGCCAGACATGGGGCAATTAGACCAAGCCCCCTTTCCTTGTTTATGAGTTGTAATGTGTGGTTGTGAATGAATTGGTTGACTGTTTTTTATTATATATGGGATTTTAGTAGTAACTTTTAATTAATTAGATTTGTTGCTGTGTTGCTTTTGTACCCTGTGAGCCGCCCCGAGTCTTCGGAGAAGGGCGGCATACAAATCTAATTAATAATAATAATAATAATAATAATAATAATAATAATAATAATAATGTTGTGGTTAGCTCTGGCCCAGCTCCTGCCCCAAGGACTGTGGATGTGGGGGAGACAGCCACATGCTGCAGGCCTGTTTTGCCCCCGGTGGAATCTGCTGATGAAGGCTCCTCTGACCAAGAAGACATGAGTGACAGGGAGGAGGAGAGTGGGGCAGACAGCTCAGAAGGAGATCAATTATCTAGCTCCTCCTTGGATTCAGAACAAGAGTTAATGATACAGCCACACATGCGGAGAGCGATGCATAGGCAACAACAATTGAGAGATTATTATCAAAGAAAATGAGGCCACCTGTGGTTGGGTGGGGCTGTGGTCATTAGTGAGGCTGCTATAAAGAGCAGCTTGTGGGTTTGGCCATTGTGGAGGATTATCTGATCCTTCTGTTTTGTGACTGCTTTACTGACTTTGACCTTTTGCGTGCTGATTTTCCCCCGCTTTGAAACTAAACCAGAGCAAAGTGTGTTTCACTTTGTGAAAGAAGAAGGACTGTGAATTGCCTGACAGCTGCAAGCTAAGTATCTCAGAACTGATGAGGGACTTGTACAAATTACCAGTTTGTTTGGAGACGAGTGCTCTTTGCGGTACCAAAAGAGGGCTTGGTTTAAGTGAATTTTCATTATAAAGAACATTGTTTTGAATTTTCAAATGTGTGTGTGTCTGAAATTGTATCTGTGCATTTTTGGGAGGATTCTACCAGAGAGCTCGACAGAACTAATAATAATAATAATAATAATAATAATAATAATAATAATAATAATAATAATAATAATAATAATAATAATAGTAATATTATTCAGCTATTTTTTGCTTCCGCACATGCACAGAAGCAAAACAAAATCACTGAAATCTCGCGCACCCGCACACCTTCTTGCAAGATTTGCTTCCTATGCATTGACAGAAGCCAAATCTCGCACCGACGCATGCATGCCCGGTCACCCAGGAACCGCAACGGTAGCGGAGGTAAGCAGGTACGCCCGCCTATTCTTTCCCCCAATTCCCCGGGTCAACCTCGCTTCTCACCTTCCTCTTCCTGGGCGCGGGTTCCCCAAAGAGAAACTGGGTGGCTTCCGTCTCCTCCAGGTCGGACTGCAGGGAAGAGAGGAGGCGGGTCGGGATGTCAGCGGTCAGGGGCGGCGAAGGGGTGGACGGGGTGGAAAGGTCGCTCGGGGGATCCCAGCTCCCATCTCCGCTGTGGTTGCTGCTGGAGCAGCTGGAAGACCTCACGGGGGCTTCTTTCCACACGTCACAGTTCGTTTCTGTCCCAAAACAAAACAGGCGAGGCCAAGGTCAGAAGGCGGTTTCCAGCACAAAACAACCAGATCTCAAATGCATAAGATTCAACGGGCGGCAGGAAGCCCTCGACTTTTCCTTCCTTCCTTCCTTCCTTCCTTCCTTCCTTCCTTCCTTCCTTCCTTCCTTCCTTCCTTCCTTCCTTCCTTTATTGGATTTGTATGCCGCCCCTCTCCGTAGACTCGGGGCGGCTAACAACAGCAATAAAAACAGCATACAACAATCCAATATTAAAACAGCTAAAAACCCTTGTTATAAAACCAATCATACATACAAACATACCATGCATAAATTGTAGAAGTCTAGGGGGGAAAGAATATCTCAGTTCCCCCATGCCTGGCGGCAGAGGTGGATTTTAAGGAGCTTACGAAAGGCAAGGAGAGTGGGGGCTATTCTAATATCTGGGGGGAAGTTGGTTCCAGAGGGTCGGGGACGCCACAGAGAAGGCTCTTCCCCTGGGTCCCGTCAAACGACATTGTTTAGTTGTCGGGACCCGGAGAAGGCCCACTCCGTGGGACCTAACTGGTCGCTGCGATTCGTGCGGCAGAAGGCGGAAATCCCGAAATTTCTGTAGCTCAGCAAGGACAGTTGTTAAAGTGAGTTTTGCTCCGTTTTAATTTTCCTTGCCACCGCTCTTAAGTGAATCGTCGTCACGGAAGAGGAGCACAGGAGATATCTCCGAGACCACCTTCTGCCGCATGAATCCCAGCGACCGGTTAGGTCCAACAGAGCTGGCCTTCTCCGGGTCCCGTCGACTAAACAATGTCTGGCGGGACCCAGGCGAAGAGCCTTCTCTGTGGTGGCCCCGACCCTCTGGAACCAGCTCCCCCCGGAGATTCGAATTGCCCCCCACCCTCCTTGCCTTTTGTAAACTTCTTAAAACCCACCTCTGCCGCCATTTCCCCTGGGCCTATACAGTTTTATGCATGGTATGTTTGTGTGTATGTTTCTTTTTAAATAAGGGTTTTTTAAATGACTTTTAATTATTAGATTTGTTATATATTGTACTATTATTGTTGTGACCCGCCCCAAGTCTACAGAGAGGGGCGGCATACAAATCTAATAAATAATAATAATAATAATAATAATAATAATAATAATAATAATAAAAAATCGAGCTGCAACGACTCTGGCATAAGCCGGTGAAAGTGGTCCCAGTGGTCCTTGGCACACTGGGCGCAGTACCAAAGGATCTCAGCAGATATTTGAAAACCATCGGAATTGACAAAATCTCCATCTGTCAATTGCAAAAGGCCGCTTTACTGTGATCGGCAAACATAATTTGCCGCTACATCACGCAGTCCTAGGTGCTTGGGAAGCGCCCGACTGGTGATGAAATACGAAATCCAGCAGTGATCTCGTTTGCTGTGTTGTACTGACATAATAGTAATAATAATAATAATAATAATAATAATAATAATAATAATAATAATATGTTTAAAGGACTAAGGAGGCTCAAAGATAGGAAGAACGGCTGCAGGAACTGGATTTAGAATGCAATAACAGAGTTGGAGGGGACCTTGAAGGTCTTCTAGTCCAACCCCCAATCCTACACCCCTTCAGACAGAAACTTCCAGTGTTGGGGCATTCACAACTTCTGGAGGACAGTTGTTTCATGGATTAATTGTTCTAACTTAATTGATTAATTGTAGATAAATCCACAGTAACTGAATTTAAACATGCCTGGGATAAACATACATCCATCCTAAGATAAAATACAGAAAATAGTATAAGGGCAGACTAGATGGACCATGAGGTCTTTTTCTGCCGTCAGACTTCTATGTTTCTATGTTTCTAACTGGCAGAGTTAGAAGCCCCGGAGTGTGAAAACAGCGCAGCGGGCAAACCGGAAGTCCGTTTTTCCAAACTTCCAGTTTGCCCATTTGGCGGTTTTTTCTCACTCTGGGAAAACTTCGGAAGATGAAACGACCTTCCCCAAGGCCAAAAACCAGCTGCCCGGCACACGCATGGGCGCTGGAGCTGACATAGGGCAATGCCTCACGTACCACCCATGTGCCAACATTGGTATGCGTGTCACAGGTTTGCCATCACAGGTATAGGGTTTATTTCATTTCATTTCATTTCATTTCATTTCATTGATTGATTGATTGACTTGATTTGATTTGTATGCTGCCCCTCTCCGTAGACTCAGGGCGGCTAACAACAGCAAAAAGACAAGTACTGTATGAACAAATCTAATATTAAAAGTAATGTAAAAAACCCCAATTTAAGAAACCAATCATACATACACTGTACAGGCATACCATGCATAAATTTTAGAAACCTAGGGGGAAGGAAATATCTCAATTCCCCTATGCCTGACGACAGAGATGGGTTTTAAGGAGCTTACGAAAGGCAAGGAGGGTAGGGGCCACTCTGATATCCGGGGTAGTTGGTTTCAGAGGGTCGGGGCCGCCACAGAGAAGGCTCTTCCCCTGGTTCCCGCCAAACGACATTATTTAGTCAACGGGACCTGGAGAAGGCCGACTCTGTGGGACCTAACTGGTCGCTGGGATTCATGCGGCAGAAGGCGGTCCTGGTTTCCTGCCTGAGAAGGGGGTTGGACTGGAAGACCTCCAAGGTCCCTACCAATTCTGTTATTCAGTGACAGATCTTAGCACCAGAAAGCTTTCCCTCGCATCCCAAAGCCACTACAACACCATATCTTTAACTCCACGCCTATTCCCTGCATATTTCTCTCCCCCGCCCCCGCTCAATTTGGTTTCCATTTTATTATTTTATTTCGCTGAGGCAAACTTGCTATTTTTACACCCTGAGACACCAAAATGGTTTTTGGGATTGGCGTGGGGTTTTCGTTTTGTTTTTGAATATAGGGGAACCTATAAATAACAAAAGCACTCAAAACCAGCCAAGAGTCATAAACAACGCATACCACATGACAGATATTTATATTTAGAACTTTAATATCTTTTTTTTTTTGGCTCGGGTGGAAAATATTTCTCACTGCCCCAAATCCTAGTTTGAGCCTTGTTGTTCAAGAGTTGGGAATAGTAAGCAAGAGACAAAAACAAGATATATATCACACACGAAAAATGTGGACTCCAATTCCCAGCATTCCTGAGCCAACAGGCCTGGCTCAGGAATGCTGGGAGTTGAAGTCCACAAGTCTTAAAGGGGCCATAGCTGCCCACTTCCTCCCAGTCCTAAGACCAGAAGAGAATTCTGGGAGTTGAAGTTCACCCATCTTCATCTTAGAAACATAGAAGATTGACGGCAGAAAAAGATCTCCCGGTCCATCTAGTCTGCCCTTTTACTATTTTCTGTATTTTATCTTACGATGGATCTATGTTTATCCCAAGCATGTTTAAAATCAGTTACTATGGATTTACCAACCCTGTCTGCTGGAAGTTTGTTCCAAGCATCTACTACTCTTTCAGTGAAATAATATTTTCTCACATTACCTCTGATCTTTCCTCCAACTAACCTCAGATTTTGCCTGTTCTTGTTCTTGTGTTCACTTTCCTATTAAAGGGTTAAATAAGGTTCAGGAGGAAAGTGTTTATAACATATTTAAATGTTGTGAGCCGCCCTGAGTCTACGGAGAGGGGCAGCATACAAATCTAATAAATTGAAATTGAATTGAATTCTTGCTGTCCAGGTTCCAAGTGACATCCAAATTTAAATCAGAGTCCAAGTCAAAGTAATCCTCAAAGTTCCAATTTATTTACGGAGCCATCCTGGCACCTACACTGGAAAACCTCAATCTGAGTTTCCCACCCAGTTGAAAGTTCACATCCCTTCTCCTCCACCCACAAACCTATCAAGTTGCCCACTCAGATTGTGCCTGCATGGCCAGTCCTCCTTCCGCTTCCGCCCAGGTGGGTGGGCATAGGATGACCTTGAACCCCTCGAAATAATGCTTTGTGGCCTGCACTGGCTGCCGATCGGTTTCCGGTCACAATTCAAAGTGTTGGTCATGACCTTTAAAGCCTTACATGGCATTGGGCCAGAATACATCCGGAACCGCCTTTTACCGCACGAATCCCAGCGGCCGATAAGGTCCCACAGAGTTGGCCTTCTCCGGGTCCCGTTGACCAAACAATGTCGTTTGGCGGGCCCCAGGGGAAGAGCCTTCTCTGTGGCGGCCCCGGCCCTCTGGAATCAACTCCCCCCAGAGATTAGAACGGCTCCCACCCTCCTTGTCTTTTGCAAATTACTCAAGACCCACCTTTGTCGCCAGGCATGGGGGAGTTAGGATATTCCTTCCCCTAGGCCAGGGGTCGGGAACCTATGGCTCGCGAGCCAGATATGGCTCTTTTGATGGCCGTATCTGGCTCGCAGACAGGGCTCCTAGCACTGAGCTCCCGCTCGCAGCTGTCCCCTGGCTCCTGCTCGATGCCACGGTTTTCGGCGCTGTCCTGCTGGGCCCCAAAGACGGAAGGCAGGAAGAAGGAGAGCTCCATTCTTCTCGCCTTTTTCCCGCCTTCCGTCTTTGGGGCACAGCAGGACAGCGCCGAAAACCGCGGCATCGAGCAGAAGCCGGGGGACAGCTGCGAGCGGGAGCCCCAGGAGGGAAGTACCGGCAGCGCCCCGCCCAGCTGAAGCTTCACTGGCGTTGGTGGCAAATGTCCTTTGGGGCCCGGTGGGAGGGGGGGGCTGCAGCGGCCGCAGGCAGTCGCAGGGAGATGGCGGCGGCGAGAGGGAGCTCCAGCTGGGCTGGGGGTTCGGGGGGGCCATGAACGCCGCCCGGAGCCAATGGCTTCTTTTGGGCTTACTTGAATTTCTGCTGCTGGTAAGCACGCGCGGGTGGCCGGGTGGGAAGGGCGAGGCGCAAGGGGGAGGCAAGTGGAGAAGTGGAGAGAGAGAGAAGTGGACCAAAAGAAAGAAAAGGGAAAGAGAGGGAGGGAAAGAGAAATGGAGAGGAAGGAAGGAGGGAGGGAGGGGAGAGAGGGAGAGAAGGAAGGAAGAGAAAGGAGGGTAGAAAGAGAGGGAGAGAGAGAGGAGAAAGGAAGAGGAGAGATAGAAAGGAAGAGAGAGAAAGGGATAGAAAGAGAGAGAGTGAGAGATGCTCAGTGAGTCTTTCTTTGAAGTTGCCTTTCTTTCTTTCTCTTTCTCTCTTTCTCTCTTGCTCTTTCATTCTTTTTTCTTTCTCTTGCTTTCTTTCTTTCTCTTGCTTTCTCTCCTTCCTTCCCTCCTTCCATTTCTTTCATTCCCCCTCTCTATTTTTATTTCTCTTTCATTCTTTCTTTCTCTCTTTCTTGCTTTCTTTCTTGCTTTTTCTTTCTCTTTTACCTTCCCTTCCTCTATTTCTTCTTTTCTTTCTCCTTCCTACCTTCTTCCCTCCCTCCCTTCCTTCAGTCCTTCCTCTCTTACTCTCCCCTTTCATAAGTTTCCTTGCTTCCTTCCTCTGTTCCTGTCCCTTCCCCCTTTCTTTCTTTCTTTCTTTCCTTCCCTCCATTTCTTGCTTTCCTTCTCCTTCCTCCCTTGTTTCCTCCCTCATTCCCTTCTTTCACTCCTTCTTCTCTTACTCTCCCCTTTCACACCTTTCCTTGCTTTCTTTGCACCCTTCCTCTGTTCCTGTCCCTTCCCTCTTTCCTTCCTTCCTTCCCACCCTCCGTCCATTCATTCACCCATTCCTCTCTTGATCGCCCCTTTTACCATTCCTTCCTTCCTTCCTTCCGATGTGGGCCTGGGCCAGCAGAGTAGTTTGCTTTTGCACCCCGTCTCGAGCTCCCTTGGTGCCAACCCGGCCCTCCCCACTTCGGAGAGAAGGGGGAGAAAGAGAGAGAGAGAAAGAGAGAGATAAAAAGAGAAAGATAGAGGGAGGGAGAGAAAGAGATAGAAAGAGACAAAGAGAGGGGGAGAGAAAGAGAGAGAGAAAGAGAGAAAGGGAGATACGTACGGCTCTCGCGGAATTATATTTCAAAATATGTGGCGTTTACGGCTCTCTTAGCCAAAAAGGTTCCTGACCCCTGCCCTAGGCCATTACAAGTTATGTATGGTATGTTTGTGTGTATGTTTGGGTTTTATAAAAAGGGTTTTTAGTTGTTTTATTAAATTGGATTGTTACATGATGTTTTTTATCATTGTTGTTAGCCGCCCCGAGTCTGCGGAGAGGGGCAGCATACAAATCCAATAAATGAATGAATGAAAGAACAAACAAACAAACAAACAAACAAACAAATCTGCTCCCTCATAAAAATCCCCCCTCCCAAATTCCCATCAACTTCAGACCTTCTACGGTTAGTGTGGCAAGCCGTTGATTTATCACCAACGTCTGCACCGGCTTGACACTTGCCAAGACTGACAAACACTGCTTTAAGGGAAGGCGGTCTGTGCATCTAGTCCTCAACGTATAACATTTCATTTAGTGACCGTCCGAAGTGACTGGGGGGGGGGGGGGAGAAAGTGAGTTATGATCATTTTTCACCCTTAACGACATCCTCATCTCCCAGTGATCAAAATTTAAGATGCCTGGCAACCGACGGTGGTGGCGTCTCCGGGGAATCATGCGATCTTGCGACCTTCCAACCAACAATGTCAACGGGGAAATCTGGATTCATCTCACGACCACGTTACTGACTTAGTCAGGTTTCACTTAACAACGGAAGCAAGGAAGGTTGTAAAACCGGGCAAAAGTGGCAAAGATTTCTTGCTTCGCTATATAAAATTTTGGGGTCAATTTATTTGTTTGTATTTCTATGCCGTAATTGTCGTAAGGCGAGGACTTCCTGTGAGTCAAACCTCCATCAAACCTCCATCCTTCTTTCTCTAGTAACTTAGTGCAGTGTTTCCCAACCTGGGCAACTTGAAGATATTTGGACTTCAACTCCCAGAATTCCCCAGCCAGCAAATGCTGGCTGGGGAATTCTGGAAGTTGAAGTCCAAATATCTTCAAGTTGCCCAGGTTGGGAAACACTGCCTTATTGTGATCCTTAGTTACTTTTAAAATAGGAAATAATTAAATAGTATGTTTTTACCCATAAACACTTCAATAATTTTAATCATTATCTAGAACTGAACTTTTATAGCAATTGAAGAAAATTGAGCCACTTGCCTAATCTGTTATCATACTGAACCTTGTGGGTTCAGTACAAAACCTTAAAATGTGACTGGGCTGCTCAACAAATCATGCTGTCTATCATTTGCCCCTTTTGTGGCTATTCAAATAATGTGACTTCATCAACTGAAAAAGAGTCCAAGCCCCTATCTGAAAACTTATTTTGGTCGGGAAGCCACTCCCACCCAGTCACATGACCTTTAAGCAACCCCCCCCCCCCGGTAACATGATTGTTAAGCCAGTCCCACTTGGTCACATGACCCTCAAGCCACACCCACACAATAAACTACGCCCACAGTGTGGTAGTCAATTATCTTGCAGCCCAGGAATACCTGCGCCAAAACCATTGGGGTGATGGCCCAGCACCACGGGACTCGTAGACAGGCTGGTGAGAACCGCAGCCGCCATGACTTCGTCAATTCCTGCTTTCTCCGTTGGATTTCTGGAAGGCACAGAAGGGAAAAAGAAGCGTCAATCAAACCGCACATGACATGCAACCCAATCCTTTCGAGGATCTGAGGAATGCGCCCGCAGGTAGCGCTACCTCTGGAGGGTCAACTTCAGGGGTGGGCTGCTACAGGTTGTCCTGTTCTGGGGCTTTTGGAGCGAAAACAACAGGCTAAAACTCACCATCCTGAGTCCTTTGGGATTGGGCAGTACAGAACTCGAATTGAATCGAATTGAATCAATAATAATAATAATAATAATAATAATAATAATAATAATAATAATAATAATTTTAAAAAAATTAGATTTGTATGCCGCTCCTCTCTGAAGACTTGGGGCGGCTCACAACAATAATAAAAAACAATATTATAGCGAAACAAATCTAATAAAAAGAAGCATATATAACCCTATCATATTTAAAAACCAATGAATCAATCAATCAGTCAGCATTAAGCAGGAAGCAGTTCACTTTGGGCCAATCACCAGGAGACGGTGAATCCTAGTTCCGCCTTAGACATAAAAAATGGGCGGGTGATTGAGCCAATCATCAGGAGACCATGAGTTCTAATCCCGTCCTAGGCATGAAAGACGGTTGGGTGACTTTGGGCCAATCATCAGGAGACAGGAAATTCTAATCCTGTCTTAGGCATCAAAGCTGGTTGCGAGACTTTGGAACAATAACCAGTAGACAGTGAGTTCTAGTTCCGCCTTAGGCATGAAAGCTGGCTGGGTGACTTCGGGTCAATCACCAGGAGACAGTGAGTTCTAGTTCTGCTTTAGACATGAAAGATGACCAGGTGACTTTCTGCCTTAGGCGTGAAAAGGGGTTGGGGGACTTTGAGCCAATCACCAGGAGACCATGAGTTATAGTTCCGCCTTAAGCATGAAAGCTGGCTGGGTGACTTTGGGCCAATCACCAGGAGACCATGAGTTATAGTTCCGCCTTAAGCATGAAAGCCAGGTGATTGGCACAAAGTTGGGAGACTTTGGGCCAATCACCAGGAGATGGTGAATTCTAGTCCCGTCTTAGGCATCAAAGCTGGCTGAGACTTGAGGACAATCATCAGTAGACAGTGAGTTCTAGCTCCACCTTAGGCATGAGAGCTGGCTAGGTGACTTTGGGCCAATCACCAGGAGACGGTGAGTTCTAGTTCTGCAACCTCCCTAATTGTCGCTTTAACTTTCTTGCAAGCGGAGGTTATATGTTACATCACGTTTCCAGGTTTGAGGCAAACAACAGAACAACTATAACACTAGGAAACCCAGTTGGGGAATTCTGCAAGTTGAAGTCCAGATGTCTTCAAGTTGCTCAAGTTGAGAAATATTTGGTTAATTAATACAATTTCAGGGAAGGCCTCAGTTCTAGTTGGAATCCAGCAACGAAGCAATTTAATTTAATGAGCCGTGTGTCCGCCCTTCAAGGTAGACCAAGCTGGGGACATTTGATGCTATCTTGCTGTTCTGCCACTCAACCCACATGACTTCATTCTCCAGCAGGGAGAATATTGGAATTTATATTTATAATTAAATAGAATTATCTAAGAGAAGATATTTATATTTGTAACTACAGTATTTATAATATGATCTGCCAAAGTTTTTGGCAAAATCCAATAAACAACAATAATACTGTAGTACAGTGGTACCTCTACTTACGAACGTAATTTGTTCCGTGACCAGATTCTTAAGTAGAAAAGTTTATAAGAAGAAGCTGTTTTTCCCATAGGAATCAATGTAAGAGCAAATAATGCATGCGATTGGGGAAAACACAGGGAGGGTGGAGGCCCTGTTTCCTCCCAGGAGATTGCTAGAGAGGCCCCATGGAGGCTTCTCCCCACCTTTTCTGGCCCTGTTTCCTCCCAGGAGATTCCTAGAGAGGCCCCACGGAGGCTTCTCTCTGCCTTTTCCGGCCCTGTTTCCTCCCAGGAGATTCCTAGAGAGGCCCCACGGAGGCTTCTCCCTGCCTTTTCCGGCCCTGTTTCCTCCCAGGAGATTCCTAGAGAGGCCCCATGGAGGCTTCTCCCCGCCTTTTCTGGCCCTGTTTCCTCCCAGGAGATTCCTAGAGAGGCCCCACGGAGGCTTCTCCCTGCCTTTTCCAGCTCTGTTTCCTCCCAGGAGATTCCTAGAGAGGCCCCACGGAGGCTTCTCCCTGCCTTTTCCGGCCCTGTTTCCTCCCAGGAGATTCCTAGAGAGGCCCCACGGAGTCTTCTCCCTGCCTTTTCTGTCCCTGTTTCCTCCCAGGAGATTCCTAGAGAGGCCCCACGGAGGCTTCTCCCTGCCTTTTCTGGCCCTGTTTCCTCCCAGGAGATTCCTAGAGAGGCCCCACGGAGGCTTCTCCCCACCTTTTCTGGCCCTGTTTCCTCCCAGGAGATTCCTAGAGAGGCCCCACAGAGGCTTCTCCCCACCTTTTCCGGCCCTGTTTCCTCCCAGGAGATTCCTAGAGAGGCCCCACGGAGACTTCTCCCTGCCTTTTCCAGCCCTGTTTCCTCACAGGAGATTCCTAGAGAGGCCCCACGGAGACTTCTCCCTGCCTTTTCCGGCCCTGTTTCCTCCTAGGAGATTCCTAGAGAGGCCCCACGGAGGCTTCTCCCCACCTTTTCTGGCCCTGTTTCCTCCCAGGAGATTCCTAGAGAGGCCCCACAGAGGCTTCTCCCCACCTTTTCTGGCCCTGTTTCCTCCCAGGAGATTCCTAGAGAGGCCCCACGGAGGCTTCTCCCTGCCTTTTCTGGCCCTGTTTCCTCCCAGGAGATTCCTAGAGAGGCCCCACGGAGGCTTCTCCCTGCCTTTTCCGGCCCTGTTTCCTCCCAGGAGATTCCTAGAGAGGCCCCACGGAGGCTTCTCCCTGCCTTTTCCGGCCCTGTTTCCTCCCAGGAGATTCCTAGAGAGGCCCCACGGAGGCTTCTCCATGCCTTTTCCGGCCCTGTTTCCTCCCAGGAGATTCCTAGAGAGGCCCCACGGAGGCTTCTCCATGCCTTTTCCGGCCCTGTTTCCTCCCAGGAGATTCCTAGAGAGGCCCCACGGAGGCTTCTCCATGCCTTTTCCGGCCCTGTTTCCTCCCAGGAGATTCCTAGAGAGGCCCCACGGAGGCTTCTCCATGCCTTTTCCGGTTCCAGTTTCAAAGGCTCGGGTTTGTAAGTGGGAAATGATTCTTGAGAAGAATCAAAAAAATATTGAACACCTGGTTCATCTAGAAAAGTTTGTAAGTAGAGGCGTTTATAGGTAGAGGCACCACTGTAGCTTCAACTCACAGCAGTTCCTTTAGGGACCGTTCCACGTTACAATGGTGACTTATGACTGTTTTTCACATTTACGGCCGTTGCAGCATCCTTGTGGTCATGTGATCCAAATTCAGACGCTTGGCAACTGACTGACTCATCTTTATGACGGTTGCAGTGCCTGTGGCCATGGGTTCCCCTGCTGTGATCTTCTGGCAAGCAACGTCAATGGGGAAACCAGATTCCCTTACCGACTGTGCTAACTAAGTTAACAAACGCAGCGATTCACTTAAACAGCTGTCACTTTTTGTAACATTGAACGGTTGCTAAACTATCCTATTCTATCCCATATTCCAATATTCCAAACTATTCCAATCGATTCTATTCCATTCTATTGCATTCCATTGTGTTCTATATTCCAATATTCCATTCCATTCCATGTTCTAATTTATTCTAAGCAATTCCATTCCATTCTATTCTATATTCCAATATTCCAATCTATTTCATTCCATTCCATTCCATTCCATATTCCAATCGATTCCAATCAATTCTATTCCATTCCATTCCATATTCCAATATTCCGATACGATTCAATTCAATTCTATTCCATTCCATTCCATATTCCAATCTCTTCCAATCTCTTCTATTCCATTTCATCCTATATTCCAATATTCCATTCCATTCCATTCTATTCTACTCCATTCCATTCCATTTCATATTCCAATATTCCAATCGATTCCAATCAATTCTATTCCATTCCATTTCATATTCCAATATTCCAATCTATTGTATTCTATATTCCAATATCCTGTTCTATTCCATTCCATTCCATTTATTCTATTCTATTGGTGGGCATAGCAGGGGAAGGTTACTGCAAAATCCCCACTTCCTCCTGATCAGCTGGGACTCGGGAGGCAGAGAACAGATGGGTGCCAAGATAAAGGAGTGTTTATGCATATATGCTCTGGGAATGCCCAGTGGTGCAGAACTTTTGGCAAAAAGTGCAAGAGGATATTAATAGGATATTAAATATAAGATGGATGATTACTAAGGAAATGGCAGTACAATATTAGTAAAAAGTAGTGAGATGGGAGAATACAGAGAAATAAAACAAGCAGCGATAGAAAGCGCTCAGGCGGTCATAGTCTTGGGGTGGAAAGACGCGACAAAATGGACAATGCAAAATTGGTATAGGTATATGGTGGACCACATTCAATTTGAGATTATGGATAAAAGGATGAATTCGATTAATGAAACTGATTTGCAACAGCTGATGGGGCGATGGGACAAGGTCAGGCGGTAGGGAAAGCAAGTAGAATGCTTGGCTGCATAGTTAGAGGTATAACAAGCAGGAAGAGGGAGATTATGATCCCGCTATATAGAGTGCTGGTGAGACCACATTTGGAATACTGTGTTCAGTTCTGGAGACCTCACCTACAAAAAGATATTGACAAAATTGAATGGGTCCAAAGACGGGCTACAAGAATGGTGGAAGGTCTTAAGCATAAAACGTATCAGGAAAGATTTCATGAACTCAATCTGTATAGTCTGAAGGACAGAAGGAAAAGGGGGGACAGGATCGAAACATTTAAATATGTTAAAGGGTTAAATAAGGTCCAGGAGGGAAGTGTTTTTAATAGGAAAGTGAACACAAGAACAAGGGGGCACAATCTGAAGTTAGTTGGGGGAAAGATCAAAAGCAACATGAGAAAATATTATTTTACTGAAGGAGTAGTAGATCCTTGGAACAAACTTCCAGCAGACGTGGTAGATAAATCCACAGTAACTGAATTTAAATATGCCTGGGATAAACATATATCCATTGTAAGATAAAATACAGGAAATAGTATAAGGGCAGACTAGATGGACCATGAGGTCCTTTTCTGCCCGTCAGACTTCTACGTTTCTATATATGGCGAGTAGGATCCGAGACCAAGCTATAAGAAACAAGTTGGAATCACTCTATAAAATGTAAAGAAACATTTCACTCTTGGGTTTAAATGATTTATACAAGAAATACCCCCAACTGGTGGTGGGGTATGATTGATTGTCTGGTGGTGGGATCACTAAGCACATGTTTTATGTTGTGTGTGTGTTTTATATTATAAAAATCAATAAAAAATATTAATTAAAAAAAGAGAATAGCCAATCAAAGGCGGCATTTACTGGTTCTCCAAACTGCTTAAAATTTCTGCTACCGGTTCTCCAGAACCGGTCAAAACCTGCCGAAGCCCGCCTCTGCCCTGCACCAAGTGTTCCGCTCCATTTTGATCCATCCGTTCCTCTAAACACGGAAGAGACCATGCGCTTTGGTTGATGAGGACTAGAAGCTTGGATCTCTCCGACTTAAGGATTCCTCCCTGCTTCTATTGCAGCTTCTCCAGCCAGAGATCTTTAACCAATTCAACAGAGCCAGGAAAAAAAATAAAAAAAAAAAAAAACTGAGAAGGAAAGAAAGAACCAGAGGAAAGGAACGAAAATTGTGCAATTATGCAGGCGGTTCTGAGTGATTTATGGTGTTTACGATATTCTGCTCGGCTTGGCACCCAATCTATGGACTCCTGGCGCACAGTTTTACTTGGGGTTTTTTATTCTTTCTTCTTTTTTTTTCTGGAGAACAATGTGGCATGCACATGCCTGCCAAAGCACATGTCTGCTACTACGCAGCAGGCATTCTAAACCTCGCCTGTCATACAAGCCCAGCCTGGGAGCGTTTAGCTTCCCGAAGTTCCAGCAACTGACCGAAAAGGAGAAAGGAGGGGGGTGAATATAACATTTCCTCCCCCCACCAGGCGTGGTCATCTGGGTGGAAACACACAAGCAGAAGGCCGATTGTGGCGCAAAGCCTGCTCTGCAAGGCCGGGAGAGCCAATGGCCAAGCCGTTGCTGGTGGGAGGGACGCCCTGGTGTTAAAATCCAGGCTTCTGCTCACTTCCTCTAGCTGCTCCAAAAAGGGAGAATTCCCCAAGTTTTTTTTTATTCCCTCCTTCCTTTTCCAAGCCTGGAGCTCCAGGAGTTCCAGATCCAGAGGAGAGAAAGGCAAAATGACTGCCAATGTCGGAGCACAGCTGGTCCTCGACATACGACCACAATTCCACAATCGAGCTCAAAATCTATTGTTCTTTAAGTGAGAAATGGCTTGAAATGGCCCCTGCGTGGACAAGCAGCCAATGTGCCTTTTAATCTTCACAAAACGCATGACTTTAAATTAAATTTAATTAATTAAATGAATTGAACTGTACAGGTAGGGAGAGCCCACCCAGCACAACTTCTCCTAAGTTACTTACACACACACACACACACACACAAAATCTTTTCTTCTATCCTTTTCTTTATATATATTACTACTTGTCTATTCTCTTCAACGTGTATTGTTTATTTAACTAACTAACTAACTAACTAACTAACTAAATAAATAAATAAATAAAAAGACCCACTCAAGTGGAAAGAGAGTGCAGTGCAGTCAGGCGGTAGGGAAAGCAAGTAGGATGCTTGGCTGCATAGCTAGAGGTATAACAAGCAGGAAGAGGGAGATTATGATCCCGCTGTATAAAGCGCTGGGGAGACCCCATTTAGAAGACAGCTGACATTGGAACTTCATCTTTCAGCTGTGGCAAGGGGGGCGTTTGCCCAGGTTCGCCTGGTGCACCAGTTGCGGCCCTATTTGGACCGGGAGTCATTGCTCACAGTCGCTCATGCCCTCATCACCTCGAGGTTCGATTACTGCAACGCTCTCTTCATGGGGCTACCTTTGAAAAGTGTTCGGGAACTTCAGATCGTGCAGAATGCAGCCGCGAGAGCCATCGTGGGGCTTCAAAGATTCGCCGACGTTTCTTCAACACTCCGTGGCTTGCATTGGCTGCCGATCAGTTTCTGGTCACAATTCAAAGTGTTGGTCATGACCTTTAAAGCCCTACATGGCATTGGACCAGATTACCTCCGGAACCGCCTGCTACCGCACGAATCCCAGCGACCGATAAGGTCCTACAGAGTTGGCCTTCTCCGTGTCCCGTCAACTAAACAATGTCGTTTGGCGGCCCCAGGGGAAGAGCCTTCTCTGTGGCGGCCCCAGCCCTCTGGAACCAACTCCCCCCGGAGATTAGAACTGCCCCCACCCTCCCTGTCTTTCGTAAACTACTCAAGACTCACTTATACCGCCAGGCATGGAGGAGTTGAGATAGCTCTTCCCCCTAGGCCATTACAAGTTATGCATGGTATGTCTGTGTGTATGTTTGGTTTTATAATAAAGGTTTTTAGTTGTTTTAGTATTGGATTGTTACATGCTGTTTTTATCATTGTTGTTAGCCGTCCCGAGTCTACGGAGAGGGGCGGCATACAAATCCAATAAATAATAATAATAATAATAATAATAATAATAATAATAATAATGATGCTGGAAATGTCATTAACTGTAAAAAACTGTCCGGAGTGCCTTGTTTCCCCGCGCCGTTGTAACTACGGGTGTGAACAGTCCCTGAGCGAACCGTTGTAAAGCGAGACTGGTGTAATTTTGCAAGCCAAGCTGACATTTTCTCTCTCAGCCCTGAAAGAAGGACCCAGGATGCCTCTTTTCACTAGGCCACACTGCCTCTGATCCTTCTTCAGCTTCGTTTCTCCAGAGCAAAACAAATGCCGCTTCGTGTATGGAGGATCAGGCAGGCTTTATGGCAGCGCCCTTCGCACTGGTAATCTAAGAAGATTAAACATGCATCAATTGACCTCTTGACTGGCGGCTTATTTTTAGCCTGGTGCAGTTGTGAAGTGTGCAGCCGGCGTGCAGCACATTGGCTGAGAGCAACGGAGCAATGGTAGACGCACACACACAAAAAGACACAACGCAACAACCAGCCAGCCCCTCTGGGATTGGGAGGGATTTGCATGCAAGAACGAAAACATTCGCACCCACCTTGGCTACAAATCTCTAATTCGGTGTTTCTCAACCGTGGGAATTTCAACTGGGGAGACTATAATTCCCAGAATTCTCCAGCCAACCATAATAATAATAATAACAATAATAATAATAATAATTTATTAGATTTGTATGCCGCCCCTCTCCGAAGACTCGGGGCGGCTCACAACAATAATAAAAAACAACATTATAGCGAAACAAATCTAATATTAAAAAAAGAAGCATATAAAACCCTATCATATTTAAAAACTAAACAACACATACATACCAAACATATGTGTCTATAAAATATACACCTTTTTATGTGGGGGAAAGGTGTCTCAACTCCCCCATGCCTGGCGGTATAGATGGGTCTTGAGTAGTTTAATGATTAGTTTAATGAGTAGTGGCTAAGGAATTCTGGGAGTTGAAGTCCACAGTTCTGGCAGGGGAATTCTGGGAGGGAGGGAGGGAAGGAAGGGAGGAAGTTGTTAGCTGCCCCGAGTCCACGGAGAGGGGCGGCATACAAATCCAATAAATAAATAAATAAAAGGAAAGAGGAAGAGAGGGAGGGAAGGAAGGGAGGGAGGGAGGGAGGAAAGAGGAAAGGAGGGAGGGAAGGAAGGGAGGGAAGGAGGGAGGGATGAAGGAAAGAGGAAGGGAGGGAGGGAAGGAAGGGAGGGGAGGAAGGAAAGAGGAAGGGAGGGAGGGAGGAAGGAAAGAGGAAGGGACAGAGAAAAGAAAGGGGGGGAGGGAGGAAAGAAGGGAGGAAGAGAGGAAAGAGGAAGGAAGGGAGGGAGGAAGGAAAGAAGGAAATGGAGGGAGAAAGGAAGGAAGGAAAGAGGAAGGGAGGGAGGGAGGGAGGAAAGAGGAAGAGAGGGAGGGAAGGGAGGGAGGGAGGAAAGAGGAAGGGAGGGAGGGAGGGAGGAAGGAAGGAAAGAGGAAGGGACAGAGAAAAGAAAGAGGGGGGGAGGGAGGAAAGAAGGGAGGAAGAGAGGAAAGAGGAAGGAGGGGGGAGGAAAGAGGAAGGGAGGGAGGGAGGAAAGGGAGGAAGAAAGGAAGGAAGGAAAGAGGAAGAAAGGAAGGAAGGAAAGAGGGAGGGAGGGTGATGAGAGGAGAGAGAAGAAACTGCCACCACGAATGCTGCTCCCACACCTCCTCCTACCTCTGCCGGGGTACCGGGATGTAGGCCGAATGGTACAGGGGGGTCTCATCCAGGAGTCGCAGAGCCGTCACTTCTTCCACCGGCTGTTTTAGCACCACAGGATTCGAGGCGAGCCTCAGGTGGCCATTGGTGGGCTCCACCTCTGCTGGAAACGCTTGGCCGTTACAATGGCTGGAACTCTGCGAGAAAGTTGAGTGGAAGGCATTTAGGGTGACCGTTCCTTTCGGATTCAACAGTTCACAACTACCAAAAGAACAAAGTGTAGTCTTAAAACACAGACAACCCTATCAACTGAAACAGGAGTGGAGTCCACTTACCTTTCGCTACCGGTGTGCACTGTGATGTTTCACACACGTGCGCTCACTATGCTCGTGCGCACACATCCCGCCGTGCAATTCGACTTCCACCCATGTGCAAAAGGACATTTCAAGCCGAAACGCAGCTGAGAAGCCATCCAAACCAGGATGAGCTTGCCGCATGAGTCCCAGCGACCGGTTAAATCCCACAGAGTTGGCCTTCTCCAGGTCCTGTCAACAAGACAATGTCGCTTGGCGGGGAAGAGCCTTCTCTGTGGTGGCCCCGACTCTCTGGAACCAGCTCCCCCCGGAGATTCCTACTGCCCCCACCTTCCTCGCCTTCTGCAAGAGTTTTAAGACTCATCTATGCCGCCAGGCTTGGGGCGATTAGATCTTGGCCCCCTGGCCGACGAATGTCACACATGGTTGTTGTCTGAGTGGGTACGATTGCTTCCTTTTAATAAAATTGGGGATTGTAGATTACTATACTTAGTTTTAAATTAATTGGATTCAGGCTACTATATTGTATTGGGGTTTTTTTTATACAGTATGTTGTAAGTCACCCCGAATCCTTAGAGAGGGGCGGCATATAAATCCAATAAATGAATGAATGAATAAATAAATAACTTTAAAAGCGCCAATTCTACAAAGCGACATTTCAAGCTGAAAGTCAGCTGAGGAGCCACCCAAGCCAGACTCAAAGTCAACCCTGATAAGATGGAGTAGCTGTTGGATTTGCCTCCCAAGGACAATTCCATCTGTCCGTCCATTACCCTGGGGGGGGGGGATCACTAACCCCCTCAGAGAGGGTCCGCAACGTGGGCGTCCTCCTCGATCCACAGCTCACATTAGAGAAACATCTTTCAGCTGTGGCGAGGGGGGCGTTTGCCCAGGTTTGCCTGGTGCACCAGTTGCAGCCCTATTTGGACCGGGAGTCTCTGCTCACAGTCACTCATGCCCTCATCACCTCGAGGCTCGACTACTGTAACGCTCTCTACATGGGGCTACCTTTGAAGAGTGTTTGGAAACTTCAGATCGTGCAGAATGCAGCTGCGAGAGCTATCATGGGCTTTCCTAAATACGCCCATGTCACACCAACACTCCGCAGTCTGCATTGGTTGCCGATCAGTTTTCGGTCACAATTCAAAGTGTTGGTTATGACCTATAAAGCCGTTCATGGCACCGGACCAGATTATCTCAGGGACCGCCTTCTGCCGCACGAATCCCAGCGACCAGTTAGGTCCCACAGAGTTGGCCTTCTCCGGGTCCCGTCAACTAAACAATGTCGTTTGGTGGGACCCAGGGGAAGAGCCTTCTCTGTGGCGGCCCCGACCCTTTGGAACCAACTCCCCCCAGATATCAGAGTTGCCCCCACCCTCCCTTGCCTTTCATAAGCTCCTTAAAACCCACCTCTGTCGTCAGGCATGGGGGAATTGAGAGTTTCCCTCCCCCTAGGCTTATAAAATTTATGCATGGTATGTTAGTATGTATGATTGGTTTCTAAATTGGGGTTTTAAATTAACTTAAATATTAGATTTGTTTACATTGTATTATTATTGCTGTGAGCCGCCCCGAGTCTGCAGAGAGGGGCGGCATACAAATCTGATTAATAAATAATAAATAAGTTTTTTTCCAGTTCATCTTTTTGTTTTATTGCCATATTTTTGCTAGAAGTTTACTTTTTTGCTTTTTAATTTTTAATCCAGTCGACTCTCCCTATTCTTCTGATCTCTTTAATTAATTTCTGTCCAGATTCCAATGGCTCTTCCAAAAAGAATACCAAATCGTTGATGAATGCCTGTAATTTGTATTGCTCATTTCTTATTTTAGTTCCTTTAATTTCAGTATTAATCCGGATTTTATTTAATGTTTCCAATGTTAAAATAAAGAGCTGGAGTGACATCAGACATCCCTGACATACTCCTTTGAATGGTTGAGTCAGATCACCATTTATAACAATATTGGTTGTCAGGGGGGGGGGGGTGTATATTGTTTTTATGATCTCAAATTTGTCGCCAAATTTCAAATTTGGGATCAACCCGATCCAATATTTTATTTATTTATTGGACTTGTAGGCCACCCCTCTCTGTGGACTCGGGGCGGCTCACAACACATCAATAAAAAACAATACACAATAACATATCTGATCCAATTAATGTAAATAACTAATCTAAAAAACCAATTCTAAAAAGAACTAAAACAGGGGTAGGCAAAGTTGGCTCTTCTATGACATGTGGACTTCAACTCCCAGAATCCCTGAGCTAGCATGATTGGCACAGGAATTCTGGGAGTTAAGTCCAAAAGTCATAGAAGAGCCAACTTTGCCTACCTCTGGGCTAAAAACATTAAAAATCATTCTTCCAGATTTAAACCCAAGTCTGATGGCATAAATAGGTTTTCAGATTCTTGCGGAAGTTGAGGAGGGTGGGGGCAGTGCGAATCTCCAGGGCGGAGCTGATTCCAGAGGGCCGGGGCCACCACAGAGAAGGCCCCGCTAAGCGACATTGTCTAGTTCAGTGTTTCCCAACCTTGGCAACTTGGAGATATTTGGACTTCAACTCCCAGAATGGGTAATTCTGGGAAGTGAAGTCCAGATATCTTCAAGTTGCCACGGTTGGGAAACACTGGTCTAGTTGACGGGACTTGGAGAAGGCCAACTCTGTGGGACCTAACCGGTCGCTGGGATTCATGCGGCAAAAGGGGTAATATTGCCAATTTACGCCTCTTTGCTCTTGATCCAACGGAATCCTTGGTTTTTCTCCTAAAAGCTTCCTTATTTCCGCTCACCCACCCGGGAGGACTGATGGGCCTTGTAGTCCCGCCACTCCAGCCAACCTCTGAACCTTTTCCCAAGTTTGCAGAGTCTCTTTTGCCTTTATCTTAGGTAAACACAGCAGGTGTAGACCCAGGAGTAGTGCGCACCCTCTCCCCCACCCCTACGCCAACTGAAATTCAGACTCCGGGAAGGCTAAGCGATAAGCATGTTGGAACACGGAGCGTTAATTCCTCAGCTCCACCGAGGGAATCTTGCCACCCCGTCAGGCTGCGAAACAACACAGCAGCCTTCAACAACTAGGCCTGGACAAACTCCCACTAAAGATGGCTGAAAAAGAAGGAATTGTGTTTCACACAACTTGCCTGGGCATGCAACTATCAGACAAGAATTTTTTTTTACTTTTTTCAGACAAGACCTTTTTTAATTTTTCACTCCAATCACATTTGCAAATTAACATACCATCAATCTTGAAAAGCATTACCATACTTATTTCTTTTAACTTTGGTATTCATGATCCATCCAATGCTGCCTCCGATACAATTGACATCTGGGCAAGAATAATGACTCAAATTTCTTATGTGTATTTTTAAATGCTGTTAACTAATACAATTTTTAAATTGCTTCTTTTCTACTCAAATCTACGGCGAGTAGAATCCAAGACCAAGCTACAAGAAACAAATTGGAATCACTTTATAATATGTAAATAGGTACTTTGCTCTTGGGTTAAAATGGTTTATACAAGAAACACCCCGATTTGGTGGTGGGGTATGAATGTTTGTCTGGTGGTGGGCATACCTCAGGGACCGCCTTCTGCTGCACGAATCCCAGCGACCGGTTAGGTCCCACAGAGTGGGTCTTCTCCGGGTCCCGTCAACTAAACAATGCCGCTTGGCGGGACCCAGGGGAAGAGCCTTCTCTGTGGTGGCCCCGGCCCTCTGGAACCAACTCCCCCCAGAGATTAGAATTGCCCCCACCCTCCTTGCCTTTCGTAAGCTACTTAAAACCCACCTCTGCCGCCAGGCATGGGGGAATTGAGATGCTCTTTCCCCCTGGGCCTTTACAATTTCATGTATGGTATGTCTGTATGTATATTTGGTTTTTTCTATTAATGTATTTAGTATTTATTGGATTATTATTGTACACTGTTTTATTATTGCTGTTAGCCGCCCCGAGTCTCCGGAGAGGGGCGGCATACAAATCCAATAAATAAATAATTAAATAATAAATAAATAAATAATTCACAAAACAACATAAGACTGTTGTGTGAGTCTTATATTGTAAAAAATCAATAAAAATATTTTATTTAATTTTTTTTTAAAAAATATAGTCAAATTTAATCATTTAGGCCAGTGTTTTCCAACCTTGGCAACTTGAAGATATTTGGACTTCAACTCCCAGAATTCCGCAGCCAGCAAATGCTGGCTGGGGAATTCTGGGAGTTGGAGTCCAGATATCTTCAAGTTGCCAAGGTTGGGAAACACTGATTTAGGCTGTAGTGCTTCAATCTTCTCCATGTATCCTTAACAACTATTTCATAATATTTATTACCATTACTATCAAAAGAGCTGTGGAGCCAGGGTGGGTTGCCTCTCTTTTTTTTTTGGTGTCCCTTACAACCCGACAGAAAAAATTGCCAGGGATTTCTGCACGCACCCGAATAAGCAATAGCATTAGTATTTAGACTTATATGCTGCTTCGCTGTGCTTTACAGCCCTCTCTAAGCGATTTACGGAGAGTAAGCCTATTGCCCCCCAACAATCTGGGTCTTCATTTTATCCACCTTGGAAGGATGGAAGGCTGAGTCAACTTTGAACCTGCCGAGAATCGATCTGCCAAACTGCTGGCAGCCGGGGATCAGCAGAAGTAGCTTGCAAGTACTGAACTTTAACACAGAGGATGTCTAGGCCGGGACAAAATATTAAATCCTGTTGACACCCAAGCTTCCATAGAAGATGTGATACCGCACGAATCAAAAAGGGAGCTGGGAAAATATCGACTGACCCTCGCATCCTGGACATAAACTGTTTCAACTCCTCCCCTCAAAACGTCGCTACAGAGCACTGCACACCAAAGACAACTAAACACCTTGAATGCCATCACTCTGCTAAACAAACAATTTCCCTCAGCACTGTCCAACCATTTACTAAGTCTGCACTACTATTACTACTAATTTTCTCTCATTGTTCCTCTCACCCATCTCCTCCCACTTATGACTGTATGAATGTAAATTGTTCCTAAGATTTTTATTAATATTGACTGTTTCTTCATTGCTTACTTAGCCCCTATGACAATCATTAAGTGTTTTTTACCTCATGATTTTTGATAAATGTATATTTTCTTTTATGGGATTTCTTATGTTAAGTGTTTTTTACCTCATGATTTTTGACAAATGTATATTTTCTTTTATGGGATTTCTTATGTTAAGTGTTTTTTACCTCATGATTTTTGACAAATGTATATTTCCTTTTATGGGATTCCTTGTGTGTTCAACCACTCTTTGCCAATAAAGAATTCTATTCTATTCCTATTCTATTCCTATTCTATTCTATTATTAAAATTAGGATGCATCAATGAACACTGATATAATTTACAAATATTAAAGCTTTCTCTAGAGCAGGGGGCTTCAAACTTGGCAACTTTAAGACTTGTGGACTTCAAATCCCAGAATTCTGGGAGTTGAAGTCCACAACTCTTAAAGTTATCAAGTTCGAAGCCCCCTGCTCTAAACCCATGATAGCAAACCTATGGCATTGCATGCCACAGGTTGGCATGCGGGCCACATCAAGGGCACATGAGACATTACACTATGTCACTTCCAATGCACATGAGCACACTAGCTAGCTGATTTTCGGCCTTCGGGAAGGCCATTTCATCCTGTGGAGGCTTCAAGGAAGCTTACTGTACAAAAGGGGTTTGACATCACTCTCTTATGGGATTATGTGTTGCCTTCTCACTTTGAAATTTCCTAGTGGACTCTTCATCAAGGACTAAGTATAAACCTGGTTAGTTTTCTTTTTTGACAGCCAACTGGGTGACTTTGGGCCAATCACCAGGAAAGAGTGCGTTCTAGTACCGCCTTAAACATGAAAGATGGCTGGTTGACATTGGGCCAATCACCAGGTGGCTGTGAGTTCTAGTCCCGCCTCAGGCATGAAAGTTGGCTGGGTGACTTTGGGCCAATCACCAGGAAAGAGTGCGTTCTAGTACCGCCTTAAACATGAAAGATGGCTGGTTGACATTGGGCCAATCACCAGGTGGCTGTGAGTTCTAGTCCCGCCTCAGGCATGAAAGTTGGCTGGGTGACTTTGGGCCAATCACCAGGAAAGAGTGCGTTCTAGTACCGCCTTAAACATGAAAGATGGCTGGTTGACATTGGGCCAATCACCAGGTGGCTGTGAGTTCTAGTCCCGCCTTGAGCATGAAAGCTGGCTGGGTGACTTTGGGCCAATCAGTAGTTGATGGTGTGTTCTACTCCTGCCTCAGACCTGAAAGCCAGTTGGGTGACTTTGAGCCAATCACCAAGAGATCGTGAGTTCTAGTCCCGCCTTAAATATGAAAGATGGCTGGGTGACTGGTCCAATCACCAGGAGACGGTGAGTTCTAGTCCCACCTCAGGCGTGAAAGCCAATTGGGCGACTTTGGGCCAATCACTCTCTCTCAGCCAAGCCCACCTCACAGGACTGTTGTTGGGGGGAGGGAAGAGGAGGAGATGTTAGAGCACATTCTTGGCCACCGTGAGTTATTTATAAAGTAATAAACATGAGATTAAAAATTTAACAAATAAAAATAATAGAATAAATAAAATCTATATATCCACAGAGTTGCTTTGGCCATAATATGGAATTACCGTATTCTTTTTCCAATATTGTTTTATTTTGACTTCTCAAAGATTCCGTACCTCTGCGATTCCCTCTTCCAGATCTCTGCTCCAATTACTAACCAGGGGTGGCCCTGCTTAGCTTCCTGAGCTTGACCATGTGCTGCCACCTAGCAGATCTAATGCAACTAGCACCCAATTAAAATAATAATAATAATAATAATAATAATAATTATTATTATTATTATTATTATTTATTAGATTTGTATGCCGCCCTTCTCCGAAGACTCGGGGCGGCTCACAACATAACAGCAATACAATATAAATACAAATCTAATATTTAAAAATTTAAAAAACTAATTTAAAATACATTGTTATAAAAAAACGTATCTGCTACACGATCATGCACACTCAGTCCAACTGAACATAAACATAAATGTTTTATTATCTTTCAACTGTCAATTTTAGGGGTCGATTCTGAAGGATACCAGGGGACAGACAAGGAGGGGTCTTGCAACCCAGGGATAGATTTTGTCATTCAGCCTTTCACAGCTAATATAGATACAAATATATAAATTTAATACATAATTACAAGTGAATGAACTCATGCCAAGTTGGAGAAAGGAGGAGAAAATGGAGAAACAGGGGGGGGGCGGGGGGCGGGGAGAGACAAGCACAATGTTTGGGTATCATTTCATGTCTATTTTAATTCTGGGTTCTGAATGCTGTTAAAAAAACAAGGGAAGCAATCAAGTTTATCTTTGCATACAGGAGGCAAATAATGGATGTATTTGCTGTATATAGACGGTGTCCCCAAAAAATGTATACATACACATTCTAAATAATTGTAAACTTGGTATTTATTATAATTTTATTATTTCAAAAATGTAAAAATATTTACAAGTATCATTTTATTGTTTTTTTCACTGCATTTTAACTAATTTTAAATAATTGTAAATAGCCAATTAAACTGTTTGTGTTTATTTTGCAGATTCAACCCCTGAACACAATAATAACAGCCAGAGTAACCCAAAAACAAATAAAAACAATAAAAACAATATAAATCATTAAAATGATACAGTACTTCTAAATATTTTTACATTTTTGAAAAAATAAAATTATAATAAATACCCAGTTTATAATTATTTAAAATGTAGATACATTTTTGGGGGGACACTGTATTTACACAAAATGCATAATCCGCATTTGTGGTGGGTGTAATCCAGGGTAAAAGGCCTTTCTTTTTAATCCAATTCCTTTCATGTTGAGCCAGTTTGGCCTAGTGGTTAAAGCACCAAATTCAAAACTGGGGGGAAAAATAAGTTCAAGTCCAGCCCTAGGCTCGAAATCTGGCTGGGTGACTTTGGACCAATCAACAGGAGACTGGGAGTTCTAGTCCCGATTTAGATATGAATGTGGGCTGGAGGATTTTGGATTAATCAATAGGCGACAGTGAGTTCTAGTCCCGATTTAGGCATGAAAGCTGTCTGGGTGACATTTGGCCATTGACTAGGCGATTGTGAGTTCTAGTCCCGCCTTAGGCCTGAAAGTGGGCTGGGTGACTTTTGGCCAATCACCAGGTGACTGTGAGTTCTAGTCCTGCCTTAGGCCTGAAAGTGGGCCGGGTGACTTTGGGCCAATCACCAGATGACTGTGAGTTCTAGTCCTGCCTTAGGCCTGAAAGTGGGCTGGGTGACTTTTGGCCAATCACCAGATGACTGTGAGTTCTAGTCCCGCCTTAGGCCTGAAAGTGGGCCGGGTGACTTTGGGCCAATCACCAGATGACTGTGAGTTCTAGTCCTGCCTTAGGCCTGAAAGTGGGCCGGGTGACTTTGGGCCAATCACCAGGTGACTGTGAGTTCTAGCCCCGCCTTAGGCTTGAAAGTGGTTTGCATGACTGAATAATAATAATAATAATAATAATAATAATAATAATAATAATTTATTAGATTTGTATGCCGTCCCTCTCCGAAGACTCGGGGCGGATTGACTGAGCCAATCACCAGGAAGTTCTAGTGCTGCCTTAGGCATGAAAGCCAATTGGGTGACTTTATTTTTTAAATTTTTAAAAAAATTATTTTAATAATGAAAACCGAAACAAAACAGAAATAAACATACAAACATACTTACAGACATAAAACAAGCACAAGGCCAATCAACTTAATATGTTACAATTCTGTTTTCAACGACTCTTTCTTTTTCTTAAATGTTAATTCGATTCTTTTTTTTCTTTTCTATCCAACTATATAGTTTCTCCCAAACTGTATAATAGTCTTTATTTTGTTTATTCCGTAATTCATGTGTCAATTTGCTTAATTTGGTACAATCTAGCATTTTCCTAATCACCATTTCTTCATTTAGTATATTTTCCTTTTTCCAGGTTTGTGCAAACACCAACCTTGCTGAAGTTAATATATGCGTTATATGCATTAAAAAAAGAAAAAGAGAAAAAAGCCAATTGGGTGACTTTAGCCAATCATCAAGAGACGGTGAGTTTTAATCCCGCACTAGGCCTGAAAGCCATCTGGGTCATTTTAGGCCAATCACCAGGTGACTGTGAGTTCTAGTCCCGCCTTAGCATGAAAGTGGGCTGCATGACTGAGCCAATCACCAGGAGGTGGTGAGTTCTAGCCCCGCCTTATTTATTTATTTATTTATTTGATTTTTATGCTGCCCTTCTCCTTAGGCATGAAAGCCAGCTGGGTCACTTTAGGCCAATCACCAGGAGACTGTGAGTTCTAGTCTCGCCTTAGGCATGAAAGTGGGCTGCACAACTGAGCCAATCACCAGGAGGTGGTGAGTTCTAGTCCCGCCTTAGGCATGAAAGCCAGCTGGGAAACTTTGGGCCAATCACCAGGAGGTGGTGAGTTCTAGTCCCGCCTTAGGCATGAAAGCCAGCTGGGAAACTTTGGGCCAATCACCAGGAGACGGTGAGTTCTAGTCCCGCCTTAGGCGTGAAAGGTGTCTGAGTGACTTTGGGCCACTCATCTCTCTCAGCCCAACCTACCTCGCAGGATTGTTGTGGGGATAACAGGAAAGGGAAGGTGTGAGTTGGATACGCCCGCTGCTTTATTAGTAAAAAAATATAAAAGTTAAGCTTGTCCTGCAAAGGAGTTGATCCTTTACCCCAAAATATAGAAAGAGGGAAGAAAACACCTGCAGTATTTCCCAACCTTGGCAACTTGGCCATATTTGGACTTCAACTCCCAGAATCCCCCAGCCAGCATTCGCAGGCTGTGGGATTCTGGGAGTTGAAGTCCAAATATGGCCAAGTTGCCAAGGTTGGGAAACACTGGTCTAGGGTCACCTGACAGACGTACAGCACACCTGCTCTCCACCCAAACAAATCCGTCTGTCTTGGATTCAAGTCACGACATGCTTTCCTGTCATCTGCTTTTAAAACAATCCCCATTTTTGGGCAGCAGAAATCCCACCGGTATAGCTTCCTCTTTTGCAGCTACCTGTAGCCAGGGTCACGACTGCCCCCCTCCCTGCACCTTGCAGACCCATCATCCTGAACCCTTTGGGGTAACAGAACCGGGTAGGTTTCTCCACCATCCTCTTTTCAATTCCTGTCCATCCTGGCTTGTGGTCCCTTCTGGGACAGATGATCAAAAATTGTCCATCAAATCTGAATTGTTCGATTATTTTAAAAACTTTACAGGTTAACAGAGTCGGAAGGGACCTTGTGGGTCATCTAGTCCAACCCCCATTTGTTTCAGCCTTCTTTGGTTCTACCTGGATTCCCCCCCCCCCAATTCAGAAGGACTTAACTCTAAAAGGGACTTTCTCCCATTTGCCTCTAAAAAAGCCCCAAATTTATTGATTTTATTGCGTTTATAGGCCGCCGAGAAGCGAGAGGCGCACCCTGACCTCTGCCCCGCAGCTGCACTGGGCCGCGCCACAAACACTGGTCACGGAAGCAAGTTTCTAGTCCTCATTTATATATTTTATATATATTTTATATTTTAATTGGATTTGTATGCTGCCCCTCTCCTCGGGCGGCTCGCAGCATGTATAGAAAACAAGAAACAATAATAGTAATTCAATAAATACATTAAAAAACAATTTTTAAAATTCTAATTTAAAAAAAAGAAAAAAACATCAATATCCTTCATTGAACCATCAAACTAAGTAAATTCAACAATCAAACTTCTGACTCTGGCGCTAGTCCACACCGAACATCAGGATTTCCTCCCACCGGCTGGGACAGGAGAAGTGATCGCCGCCCTCCTCGTTGCTGGGGGAGATCAACTTCCTCCCTCCCCAGCCAGGTGGGGCAAACCCCTTCCGATCGGGAGAACGGAGCCGACCGGGGTCTCGCGATCGCCCTGCGTTGCCGGAGATCCAGTGGCTCTCTCTTCCCCGAGCAACAAGGCGAGAGCCACCGCCGTCCCCCGCTCGCTTCCCTTTCCTCGACCGGCTCCGCGTCCCCGACGCCCCGCCCCGATCTCCCGGCAACGCTGGGGATCCAGTGGATCCCGATTGGCTCGCCTCCTTCATCGCCCGGCCCCGCCTCTCGATCGCCCCGCAGGTGACGGGGACCCAGTGGATTTCTTCAACAGGCAACGGGGGCGGGATCCACCCTTCGCAACCGCCCGCTCACCTCCTTCCTCGCCCGGCCCCGCCTCCCGATCGCCCCGCAGTGGATCTCTCCGCAAGGAAACGGGGGAATCCACTGTTCGCCCCCTTCCTCGCCCGGCCCCGCCTCCCGATCGCCAAGCTTGTAACGGGGGATCCAGTGGATCTCTTCACCAGGCGACGGAGGGCGGGGGCCGCCGCCGCATCCCGATTACCCCGCGGGGTGCCGGGGATCTAGTGGATCTTTTCATCGGGCAACGGGGCGGGATCCACCCTCCGCTACCGCCCGCCTCCTTCCTCGCCCGGCCCCGCCTCCCCATCGCCTCGCAAGGCCGCGCAGTGGATCTCTCTCCGTAGGGCAACGGGGGAGGGAGATCCACTGTTCGTCTCCTTCCTTGTCGGGCCCAGCCTCCCGATCGCCAAGCGGGGATAACTGGGACCCAATGGATCTCTTCCTTGGGAAACGGGGGAACCCACCGCCGGCCCCGCCTGCGTGTGTGCCGGGATCCAGTGGGTCTCTTCCTCGAGCAACGGGGGGGATCCACCGCCCTGGCGCCCGGCCAGGCGGCGGGGTCAGCTGGGTGGTTAGCCGGCTGGCCCCGAAGGTTGCGTGTCCGCCCCCCCCCCCCGACACCGCCCCGCCGCCCGAGTTGGAAGGCGCTGCCGCTGCCTTGCCGCTCGGCCGGGCCGCCTTCTCACGTGGGCCGGGCGGGGCGTCGGGGACGCGGGGCCGGCGGCGGATTCCGCACCCCCACCCCCGTGGCCTGAGGAAGAGAGTCACTAGATCCCCGGCATTGCGGGGCGAAGTGGGGCCGGGCGAGGCAGGAGGCGAGCGGGCCCCGCGTCCCCGACGCCCCGCCCGGCCCACGTGAGAAGGCGGCCCGGCCGAGCGGCGAGGGGGCGGCAGCGCCTTCCAACCCGGGCGGTGGGGCGGTGTCGGGGGGGGGGGGGACGCAACCTTCGGGGCCGGCCGGCTAACCACCCAGCTGACCCCGCCGCCTGGCCGGGCGCCCGCGGCGAGCGATTGACGAGGCTCCGAGCTGAGCGAGCGCCGCCAAAAGCCCCGGGCGGAGCGAGGGAAGGCGGCCCCCCGCGGCTGGCGGCCAAGTCCCGGCCCCCTTCGCCAGTCCCCTCCCTTCGATCAAACTTTTTCCCTCCTCGCCGCGCAGCAGCCACCGCCGAAGCCGCCGCCGCAGCAGCCGGGAGGGCGCCATCTTTTCGCCCAGGCCGGTCCGCCCGAAGCCCCCCGCCCACAAAAGCCGGTCGGGAAGGGAGCGAACCCGCGGCCGCCCCGTCCGCCCAGACGTCGGGGGGGGGGGGAGGAATTCCCAGCCGTCTCAATTAGGGGACTCTCCCCATTTGGGGGGGGCTTCCTCTCTCTCTGGCTCCGGCTGCGGGACCTTTGAGCCCGACGGGGCCGCGCAACGCCATCCAAGCCCCCCCTTCATTCTCCCCAGTGCGCCGTATCCAAGCCGGCTTGGCGCTTGCAAAAAAAAAAGACGCGCCGGGGTGCAGCCCTCCCCTAAGCGCCCCCTCCTCCTCCGGCTTTACTCAAGGGTGCTGGAAGTAGAGACGGGGAAAGGGGGGGGGGGGTGCGCGTTTCCTCTTGCAATACAGCCAACGACGGCCGGGCAAAGTTCCCCGCCCGGCCCTGCAAAAGCGGGATCGGAAGAGGAGGAGGACCCCCCCCCCACGTCCCGCTTCACCCCGATGCCTCCTCCGCCCCCTCCCACGTGCCCCCCACTTTAACCCGCCCGTCCCTTCGAAGTGGGGGGAGGACACAGAAAGCAAAAAAAGAGAAAAAGAGCAGGGGGTGTGTGCGGGCTTCTCCCCGTGGCAAGCCGCCTTAGGCCCGGCCGGGGACACACCCACCCCCCGGGCCCGCCGACTGCCCAAGGCCGGCCGGACGAGGCGGGAGGGGAGCCCGCAGCGCTGCCTACCTTTTGCAAAAGCTGGACTTTGCTTCGGGCGCAGCAACCGCCTCGTCGGGCGGCGGCGGCGGTGGAGCTCCGTCGGGTTCCGTCCTCGCAGCTCCTGCGCCGGGCTCTCCTCCTGCGCAGCGACGCCGTCGGATCTTCCACCAGCACCGTGTACACGGCGTTGCCGGGCTCAGGCGTCGCCGTCGTCGGGGCGGGGGAAGAAGAGGCGGCGGAGGCGCAGGGCTTGCAAGCGGCCTCCCCTCCACGGCACAAGGCGGGCGCGGCCGTCGGGGGGCTGCTGTCGGGCCAGCAGGGGCCCGCGGACGTCAAGCCCGGCGGCGGAGGTGAGCAAAGCCGGCCGCCCGGGGAAGAAGCGGCGGCCCGTTTGAAAAGCCGCGGCTTGGCTTCCATGGCTCGCCCGCCCGACGGGGTGGGGAGGGGTCCACGAGCCCCCCGACAGGGCCCGCAGCAGGGGCAGATCGGTGCAGGGTCGGAGCCCCCCGCCCGTCCGCCGCCGTAGAGGTTCCCTCCAGCCAGCGGGCGCTCCCCCGACGGGCCACGCCCCCTCCCCGCCTCGCCCGTCCCGCCCCCTCGGAGCTGTCGGGTTGCTACATTTAAGAAGAAGGGAAAAAAGAAAGAAAAAAAAAGTGAAAATCGTCTGCTCTCTCCCGCCATTGGCTGGCGCGCTGTGTCAACATTCCAAAATGGAACGTCGCCCGGGAGCCGGCTCGCGCGCCCATTGGTTGGAAAGAGGAACGTTGGCCAATTGGAAATCGAGAGGGGGGTGGCGGGGAAGAGAAAGGAGGCGTGGTCGCGACAGCCGCCGCGTTCTCTTTTGCAAGTCGCTTTTTTTTTTTTTTTGCTGCCGGGCGGCTCGATTCGTTTCTTTTTGCGGCTCCCCCCCCCCTTTTTTTTTTCTTAAAGTGGATCATGCCGTCCGGCTCCGGCTTAAGCTCGGCTTGCTCAGCCCGGAGTTGGAAGGGCGGCCTCGGACTTCCTCGCCCGGTCTGTCCGCCTCTGACTTCCCCCGGCCATGGAGGGGGCGGCGGCTTGCAAAACCCCCGAGGGGAGGCGGCGAAGGGACCTCAAGACGCGGCTGCTGGTTGGAAAGAAACCCCCAAAGCAAAGATCCTCAAGCATGGCCACTTGAAGACTTGTGGACTTCAACTCCCAAAATTCCCCAGCCAGTAAATGCTGGCTGGTGAATTCTGGGAGTTGAAGTCCAGATATCTTCAAGTTGCCAAGGTTGGGAAACACTGGTCTTAAACTCGACCTGAGCACAGCCCATAAAATCATCTGCTACAACGTCCTTCCTGTCGTCGACTACTTCAGCTTCAACCACAACAACACACGAGCACACAACAGATAGAAACTCAAAGTGAACCGCTCCAAACTCGACTGCAGGAAATACGACTTTAATAATAATAATAATAATAATAATAATAATTTATTAGATTTGTAAGCCGCCCCTCTCCAAAGACTTAGTAACTGAGTAGTTGATGCATGGAACGGGCTCCTAAGAGTAAGGTCAGGTATGCAGTACCAGTAGCAACATTTTGATTCCCCCCCTTTCCTCCCCCCCCCTTCTGGGCTCTGGGTATGTTTTTCCTATCGCAGTAGATGAGATTGGATGTGTACAGTTTTAGAAGAGCCGTGCGTGTTTATATAGTAGATAATATAGTATATTATATAGTAGATAATTGGGTGAGCTACTGTATGGACTGTAGATACTGTAGATAATTGGGTGAGCTACTGTATGGACGGGAGGGAGAGGGGAACATTGGGGTAGCGAAAATGGACGTCCACCACAGAGCACCCAATTTACACTGAAAGGTGTTGAAACAAAATGCATATGCCAAGAAAATATTATTTCACTGAAAGAGTAGTAGATCCTTGGAACAAACTTCCAGCAGACGTGGTTGGTAAATCCACAGTAACTGAATTTAAACATGCCTGGGATAAACATATATCCATCCTAAGATAAAATACAGAAAATAGTATAAGGGCAGACTAGATGGACCATGAGGTCTTTTTCTGCCGTCAGTCTTCTATGTTTCTATCCTTGGAACAAACTTCCAGCAGACGTGGTAGGTAAATCCACAATAACTGAATTTAAACATGCCTGGGATAAACATATATCCATCCTAATATAAAATACAGAAATTAGTATAAGGGCAGACTAGATGGACCATGAGGTCTTTTTCTGCCGTCAGACTTCTATGTTTCTATGTTTCTATTCCCACAGTGTGGAAGTAAAAATTTTGGTAGCCCTTCACTGCATGGAACTCACTACCGGACTGTAGTATCATCTGCTAACCTCCCAAACTTTACCCTTAGACTCTCCACTGTTGACCTCTCCTGATTCCTAAGAGGTTAGTAAGGGGCGTGCATAAGTGCACCAGGGTGCCTTCCGACTCCTGTCCTAAAATCTGGGCTTAGAAAGCCTAGAACTAAGACACCTTAAACAAGATCTAAGTATTGCCCACAAGATCATATGCTGCAACGTCCTGCCTGTCGGCGCACTTCAGCTTCAACCACAACAACACAAGAGCACACAACAGATTCAAACTTAATATTAACCGCTCCAAACTTGACTGTAAAAAATATGACTTCAGTAACCGAGTTGTCGAAGCGTGGAACTCATTACCGGACTCCATAGTGTCATCCCCAAACCCCCAACACTTTACCCTTAGATTATCTACGGTTGACCTATCCAGATTCCTAAGAGGTCAGTAAGGGGCGAGTACAAGTGCACTAGAGTGCCTTCCGTCCCCTGTCCTATTGCTCTCCTATATCTCCTATACCTTTCTTCTATTCCTATATCTCTTCTTCTACTCTTTCATTGATATGTTCTATTCCTATATCTTCTTTTCTATTCTTTCTTAGATATATTTTACTATGAGTATCTCCTCTATAACCTTCATCATGTATGTTTATATAGATATATACCCACTAAAACCCTCATTGTGTATTGGACAAAATAAAAATAAATAAAAATAAATAGATAATCGGGTGAGCTACTATATGGACGGGGGAGAGAGGGGAACGCAGTGGGGTAGCGAAAACGGAGCTCCACCCCAGAGCACCCAATTTACACTGAAAGGTGTTGAAACAAAATGCATAAGCCATTCCCACAGTGTGGTAGTAAAATTTTTGGTAGCCCTTCACTGCATGGAACTCACTACCGGACTGTAGTATCATCTGCCAACCCCCCAAACTTTACCCTTAGACTCTCCACTGTTAACCTCTCCTGATTCCTAAGAGGTCAGTAAGGGGCGTGCATAAGTGCACCAGTGTGCCGTACGATCCCTGTCCTAAAATCTGGGCCTAGAAAGCCTAGAACTAAGACGCCTTAAACAAGATCTAAGTATTGCCCACAAGATCATATGCTGCAACGTCCTGCTTGTCGGCGACTACTTCAGCTTCAACCACAGCAACACAAGAGCACACAACAGATTTAAATTTAATATTAACCGCTCCAAACTTGAGTGTAAAAAATATGACTTCAGTAACCGAGTTGTCGAAGCGTGGAACTCATTACCGGACTCCATAGTGTAGATTGTTCTGAGTTCGGGTTTTGCCCCATGTAATATTTTGCATGTCTATGCGACGTATATGTAGATTGTTCTGAATATATATATATATATTCGACACAAAATGTAACCCTTCCCTGGTACAGAGCTGAAGGGATTGGATACTGTAGCCTAGAGGATAATTCTCTGCCTTACAAGGCAAAGGTTGCAGGTTCAAGTCCCAGTGGGTATGGCTAGCTGATGAGGCCAAAATAAGGCCGAAATAGATCTATCCTAGTCTCCCTTAATTTTCAAATTCAGCTTAAACATGTGACATATATATATATATATGTGTGTGTGTGTGTGTGTGTGTGTGTGTGTGTGTGTATACACATACCCACTAAAACTCTCATTGTGTATTGGACAAAATAAATAAATAAATAAATAAAACCAAGGGAGATTATCAGTGGTCTTGTATGTCTTCCATTTTCTAATTATTGCTCCCAGAGTTGATTCCTTCACACCAAGCTGCTGGCCTATTGCAGATTCAGTCTTCCCAGCCTGGTGCAGGGCTACAATTTTGTTTCTGGTGTCCTTCCACAGCTCTTTGGTCTTCACCATAGTGGAGTTTGGAGTGTGATGGTTTGAGGTTCTGGACAGGTGTTTTTTATACTGATAACAAATTCAAACAGGTGCCATTACTACAGGTAATGAGTGGAGGACAGAGGAGCCTCTTAAATAAGAAGTTACAGGTCTGTGAGAGCCAGAAATCTTGCTTGTTTGTAGGTGACCAAATACTTATTTTACAGCATAATTTGGAAATAAATTCATTAAAAATCAGACAATGTGATTTTCTGGATGTGTTTTCTCATGTCTCTCATGGTTGAGGTCTACAAGGGGACACAATCTGAAGTCAAGGGGGCACAATATGAAATTAGTTGGGGGAAAGATCAAAAGCAACATGAGAAAATATTTTACTGAAAGAGTAGTAGATGCTTGGAACAAACTTCCAAGTGGTTGGTAAATCCACAGGCACTGAATTTAAGCATGCCTGGGATAAACATAGATCCATCCTAAGATAAAAATATAGGAAATAGTATAAGGGCAGACTAGATGGATCATGAGGTCTTTTTCTGCCGTCAGTCTTCTATGTTTCTATGTTTCTACCTATGATGTCAATTACAGGCCTCTCTCATCTTTTTAAGTGGGAGAACTTGCACACACACACACACACCCGCACTGTATATGCATATTATTATATCTAATGTTTCTTCTTTATTTTTTAATGGGATCATTTGTTGAATATTATTATATCTTTACATACCTCTGATATGTTCTTGACAAAACAAATAAATAAAAAATAAATAAGATACTAGAATGTGCAAGAATGAATAAAATTACAATGGAATTGCAGAATAAACAGGGAAATGAATATTATAACGTATGGGGGAAATAATACAAATGGATAGAGAGAAAAAACGGAAATAAAATAACCAGACAAAATAAAAGAGGGCAATGTAGAAAAGGCCATGTAAAAACAACTTTATTTCAAAATGTACAAGTTTCCGTAAACTCTTTGTATGGTGTATTGTATGTGTTTGTTTATGCTTTATATTTCAAAAATTGAATAAAAAAATGTTAAAAAAGGGATATGGAGGCTTACCAGGGGCACAAAAGTGTCCGGGCAGAAAAAAAAGAAAGGCTGCTTAACCCTCTCTTTTTTCTCGTGCCAAAACTGTCTCGGTGAGAGCCAGAGGCCACCGCACCTCCCCCGGCAAATCGGATTAATAATTAAAAATCGTTATCTAAGTATGGTCGGCCCCGTCCCTTTGCTGTGACCGGGGTCACTTGTTTAAACAACGCATTCTCCTTCCTCCACACTGTTCCTTTCCTGCGACTGCGGTCCTCGAGGTACGACCACAATTAGGGGCGGCCTACTATTCCCAGCCCTACCGGAATGTGCTGGGAGCATGCACCTGCGCATGAGCCTAGCGTGCGCCCGGGCCCAGTGCGTGATTCAACTTCTGTGCATGCCCAGAAGCCAAATCTCGCATGAAGATGCACGCACACATGATTTCCAGGGGGTTGGCTTCCGCACATGTGGAACTGTACAGAACAGCTGCCGGTTGCTCTGATGCCCTTCATGTCACCGGACCACAATATCTGCGAGACCGCCTTCTGCCACAGCGGCCAGTTAGGTCCCACAGAGTTGGCCTTCTCCGGGTCCCGTCGACTAAACAATGTCGGCTGGCGGGACCCAGGGGAAGAGCCTTCTCTGTGGCGGCCCCAACCCTCTGGAACCAGTTCCCCCCAGAGGTCAGGACTGCCCCCACCCTCCTTGCCTTTCATAAACTTCTTAAAACCCACCTCTGCCGTCAGGCATGGGGGAATTGAGACATCTCACCTTGCCTATGTAGTTTTATGTATGGAATGTTCGTGTGTATGTTTTTATATAAGGGGCTTTTTAGGTTTTTAATGTAAAATTGTTATTTTAGACTTAATATTAGATTTGTCATTGTATACTGTTTTATCACTGCTGTGAGCCACCCCGAGTCTGCGGAGAGGGGCGGCATACAAATCTAATAAATAAAATAAATAAAGGTAAGAGCTGCCAGCTCCGTCGGCTCACCACACTAATCCACCACGCTGCCAGCCCCCGCCCCACCGCCCTCTGGCGCTATACCGCGAGCAGCAGCTCAGTCCGCTCACTTACCTTGCTCTTCCACGATCTCCTGGTCGATGGGCCATGGCGTGGGGAGCAGGCAGGGTGGCCCAAAGCTCAGGCCGCACAACCTGCTTTTTGCTCTCCTGCGCACGCCGAGAGATGCGCGGTAGATCAGAGAGCAGGCCACCCGGCTGGAGCTCGAACGTGCCACTGTTGCTTGCTGGCCCCAGATGCCGTTCTAGGCAGTGCAGTTGCACAGGTGCAGCAGCTGAAATCTTGCGCAGACATGCTTCGTGGCAGCGAGATTTGAGCCAAAATTAATATTAATAATAAATAATAATTTATTAGATTTGTATGCCGCCCCTCTCCGAGAACTCACAGCAATAATAACAATGTACAAATCCAATATTTTAAAACACAATTTAAAAACCCTTATTAATAATCACACAACCCAATCAAACCATACATAAATCAAGTGGTTAGGGGAGGTGTCAATTTATTTATTTATTTATTGATTGTTAGAGTTGAAAGGGACCATGAAGGCCATCGAGTTCAACCCCCTGTCCAAGCAGGAACCCTATAGCACACCAGTCAAGTGGCAGTTCAATCTTCTCTTTAAAGTGTCCAGAGTGTTGGAGTTCACAACGTCCGCTGGTTGATCGTTCTGACTGTCAGGAAGTTCCTCCTTATCTCCATATTGAATCTCTCCTTGGTCAGCTTCCAGTCGTTGTTCCTCGTCCGGCCCTCTGGTGCCCTGGAGAATAAAGTGATCCCCTCCTCTCTGTGACATCCCCTCGTATACCTGTAGACTGCTATCATGTCCGCTCTGGCCCTCCTTTTCTCTAGGCTATCCATGCCCAGTTCCCTCAGTCTCTCTTCGTAAGTCTTGGTTTTCAAACCCTTAATCATCTTGGTTGCTCTTTTTTGTACCTTCTCCAGAGTTTCAATGTCTCTTTTGAAGTGTGGTGACCAGAACTGAATACAGTACTCCAGGTGTGGTCGGACCAGGGCATAGTAGAGTGGTATTAAGACTTCCCTGGTCTTCTCCATGCCTGGTGGCAAATGTGAGTTTTCAACAACAAAGGTGAGTTTTCAACAACTTACGAAAGGCAAGGCGGGTGGGGGCAGTTCTGATCTCGGGGGAGTTGGTTCCAGAGGGCTGGGGCCACCACAGAGAAGGCTCTTCCCCTGAGCCCCGCCGGACAACATTGCTTAGTCAATGGGACCCAGAGAAGGCCCACTCTGTGGGACCTAATTGGCTGCTGGGATTCGTGCTGCCGATTCTGCAAGCGCAGAAGCAAAAAAACTGGTAATTTTTTACCAGAATCGCACCGGTGGAGTATGCATGGCACATGCACACCCGGCGGCAACAGAGGGAGGCTATGCGCTCTGTTTCCGCTGCCGGAATGGCGGTTCCGACCGTTACAGGTTCTGCCCCATCACTGACCACAAGGGAGCCCAAACATTTCCGTGGCTAAGCGAGGCGGGTATGAAATGAATCCTGCCTCATTTTACGACCCATCGTTAAGCAAATCACGGCTGGTGGGAAGGTTGCAAAAGAAGATTTGCACGATTGACGGACGTTGCAGCTGTCATAACTATGAGCTCCTTGCCGATGAAAAATAACCAACCAGTTGTAAGTCAATTTTTTACAGCACCGCTATAACTTCGAATGTCACCCCGTTCCGGGTCCGGCCCATCCCTGGATGCGCATCTGCATGAGATTTCAGTGGTTTTTTGCTTTTGTGTGCATGCGCAGAAGCAAAAGAAATCGACAAAATATTGCGCATGCATCTCCTCGTGAGATTTCAGCATGTTTTTTGCTGCCTGCGCATGCACAGAAGCAAAAACACGCTGGGGCGTGCACATGCTAGAGCACTGTTTCCCAACCTTGGCAACTTGAAGATATTTGGACTTCAACTCCCAGAATTCCCCAGCCAGCGAATGCTGGCTCGGGAATTCTGGGAGTTGAAGTCCAGGTATCTTCAACTTGCCAAGGTTGGGAAACACTGTGCTAGAGAACCGATGTTGTACGTGCAGTGCACCAGTAGTAGCGGTAACAGCAATCCATCCCTGCCTTTAGCATATTTTACTCAAGTAAGGGGTGACAAACTGATATACAGTGATACCTCATCTTACAAACCCCTCACCATACAAACTTTTCGAGATACAAACCCGAGGTTTAAGATTTTTTGCCTCTTCTTACAAACTATTTTCACCTTACAAACCCACCACCGCCGCTGGGATGCCCCGCCTCCAGACTTCCATTGCCAGCGAAGCACCTGTTTTTGTGCTACTAGGTTTCCCCTGAGGCTCCCCTCCTTGGGAAACCCCACCTCTGGACTTCCGTGTTTTTGTGATGCTGCAGGGGAATCCCAGCAGCACAGAAAATGGGTGCTTCGCTGGCAATGGAAGTCCGGAGGTGGGGTTTCCCAGTGAGGGGAGCCTCAGTGAAATCACAGCATCGCAAAAACACAGAGGTCCGGAGGTGGGAGGGGAGCGTCAGGGGAATCCCAGAAGCACAAAAACGGGAGCTTCGGCTGGCAAGAAGGGTGAATTTTGGGCTTGCACGCATTAATCGCTTTTCCATTGATTCCTATAGGAAACAATGTTTCGTCTTACAAACTTTTCACCTTATGAACCTCATCCCGGAACCAATTAAGTTTGTAAGACAAGGTATCACTGTATTTGCAAAGTTACTTAAGGCCTCTAGGAACTAGTTCGATTCTTTTTTGCTTTGACTAACTTCCGGCAGTGCTTTACAAATTCCAGCCAAAAAAAAAAAGAGAGAGAGAGATTTATTAAATTTAAAACCACCCACACTTCCTGTTAAAATGTCATTGCCACGTGTTGCTCTTTCCGTCTGTAAAAAGCTTCCTTTAAAAAGCCAGGCGCCGAGTTATAATTATTTTTTTCCTCATCGTTAAAATTACACTCACGTTTCATTTTATTCGTTCTTTTTGCTGTGCCGTATTAGCTTCCCAGTTTGATTTATGATGGAGACGTGAAGTCCAGATTATTGCCCAAGGCTGCCTTTTTGACAGCTGCGGAAATAATTTGCTTTCCACTTGTGGTGGAACTGCAAATCCCAACAGGCCTTGCCATTAGTGAGGGATGCTGGGAGTTGTAGTACAATAAACATCTGGAAGGTTGCCGGCTAAAGGCCAGAAAAGGACTTTTATCACAACTTTCTGGACTTCAGCTCCCAAATTCCTGAGCCAACCATGGCATTTATTTAATAAACCGGTTACTATTATAAGCTTTATATATAAAGTAGATTTATTATTTTATTTTTCTACCTGTTTCTCAGGTTTACAAATTGATTTGTTATGTTGGGAGAGGGAGCGTTTTGGGACTTTTGCCTTTTTTCAGTTTTTGCTTCTTTTTAAGTTTAAATAGTGCCTAAGAAGAGGGTTGGACTAGAAGACCTCCAAGGTCCCTTCCAATTCTGTTGTTATTATTATTTACTATTATTTATTAGATTTGTATGCCGCCCCAACGAAGACTGTTGTTGTTGTTGTTATCAGTACAACACAGCAAACAAGATCACTATGTTGGATTTTGTATTTCATCACCAGTCGGGCGCTTCCCAAGCACATAGGACTGAGTGATGTAGCGGCGAATTATGTGTGCCAATCCCAGTAAAGCGGCCTTTTGCAATTGACAGATGAAGATTTTGTCAATTCCGATGGTTTTCAAATGTCCGCTGAGATCCTTTGGCACTGCGCCCAGAGTGGCAAGTACCACTGGGACCACTTTCACTGGCTTATGCCAGAGTATAATGATGATGATGATGATGATATTAATAATAATAATAATCCAGAGCATGATACCATGATCTTTCAAGACTGAAGGATGCCAATGAATTATTATTGTTGTTATTATTATTTATTGTTGTTATATACTGTTTTATTGCTGTTGTTAGCCGCCCCGAGTCTGTGGAGAGGGGTAGCATACAAATCCAATAAATAAATAAATAAATAAATAAGTAAGTAAGTAAGTAAGTAAGTAAATAAATAAATAAATAAATTTTTATCTTAGAACATAAGAACATAAGAATAGTGATGGGCGAAATTCACCCGAACCCGAACTGAACCCGAACCCGAACAGGGAATCCCACCAAGAGATTCCGGGGGCGGAGCTTTGATGTCACGTATACCGGCAGGTTGCTAAGGACACCAAGGTGATCACTTCCTGGATTGGCGTCCTTAGCAACCTGCCGGTGACGTCAAGGCTCCGCCCCCAGAATCTCTTTGTGGGAGGGATTCCCCAGCTCCTTCAAAGGGAGGTCTTCACGTAAAAATAAACATTGTTATTTTTATGGAAAAGGACGCCGCAGCGGCGCTGCAAGCAAAGGGCGGTCCTTTCATGTAAAAATTAACATGTTTTAAACAATTATAGGGTGATAATTTGTACAAATAAAACATTAGATAAGTAATGATAAAAAGTAACAAAAGAAGACAATAGGACAGGGACGGTAGGTACAGTGGTGCGCTTATGCACGCCCCTTACAGACCTCTTGGAATGGGGGAGAGGTCAATTGTAGATAGTCTAAGGTTAAAAGTTTTGGGGTTAGGAGTAGAAACCACAGAATCCGGTAGTTGATTACTCTGTTGCTGAAGTCGTATTTTTTGCAGTCAAGCTTGGAGCGGTTGACATTTAGTTTAAATTGATTTCATGCTTGTGTGTTGTTGCGGTTGAAGGTGAAGTAGTCATTAACAGGTAGGACATTTTGGTATATGACTTCACCATGCAAATAGAGAGGGAGGGAGGAAGAGAGAGAGAGTGACAGAGTGAAATAAAGACAGGGGAGAGAGAGGGAGAGAGAAATAAATGGAGAGGGGGAGAGAAAGGGACAAAGAAGGGGACTGAGAGAAAGAAAAAGGGAAAGAGACAAAGTGGGTGAGAGAGAGAGAGAAATGGAGAGAGAGAGACAGGAGAGATAGAAAGGGAGAAAGCGAGATGGAGAAAGAAAGAGACAGAGGGAAGAAGGGAGAGAGGTTGAGAAAAAAGACAGAAAGGAGACACACACAGAGAGAGGGAGAGAGAGAGACAAAGAGAAAGAGACAGAAGGAGAGAGAGAAAAAGGGAGAGAAAGAGAGAAAGAGAGAGAGAGAAAGAGAGAAAGAAAAAAGGCAGAGGGAGAGAGAGAAAGACAGAGAGAGTGACACAGAGAGAGAGAGACAGTGTGATAGAGTGAAAGAAAGACAGAAGAAAGGTGGTGAGAGAGAAAGACAGAGGGAAAGAGAAAGGGACAGAGAGAAGGGGATTGAGGGAGAGAGAAAGAAATAGAAACAAAGTGGGTGAGAGAGAGAAAGGGAGAGAGAAAGAAAGAGAGAGAGAGAGAGATAGAAAGAGAGAGAGACGGAGAAAGAAAGACAGATGGAAGAAGGGAGAGAGCTTGAGAAAAAGAGACAGAAAGGGAGAAATAGAGAGAGAGAAAGAGACAGACAAAGAGAGAGACAGAAGGAGAGAGGGTAAAAGAAAGAAAGAGAGAAAGAGAAAGAAAAAGGCAGAAGGAGAGTGGGGACAGAGAGAGGGGGACACACAGAGAGAGTGACTGAAGGAGAGAGAAAGAGAAAAAATCAAAGTGGGTGAGAGAGAGAGAGAGAGGGCGATAGAGAGATAGAGATAGAGAAACCGATGGAGAAACAAAGAGACAGAGGGAAGAAGGGAGAGGTTGAGAAAAAAAATTCAGAAATGGAGAGACAGAGAGAGAGAGACAGACAGATAAAGAGAAAGAGACAGAAGGAGAGAGGAAAAAACAGGGAAAGAAAGAAAGAAAAAAAGAAAATGAGAAAGAGAGAAAGAGAGAGAAAGAAAAAGGCAGAGGGAGAGAGAGAAAGATAGAGATGAGAGAGGGGAACAGAGAGAGAGAGTGGGAGGGAGGGAAGGAGGGAGGAGAGAGAGAAAGAAAAAGACACAGAGAGAGAGAGACACACACACACACACACACAGAGAGAGAGAGAAATAGGGAGAGAGAGACAAAGAAAGGAAGGGACACATAGAGACAGAAGGAGGAACACAGACAGACAGAGGGGGGGGGAAGAGAGATAGAGGGACCGGGACAGAGAGAGAGAGAGACAGAGAGAGAGAGAGACTTAGCATTTCTGTGCCCCACTGGTCTTCCCTTCATCCTAAACCTTCACTGAGTTTTCATAAGAGTTTGATTTTTGGCCCTTGAAAGTTGTACAAACATTTCCCTGCACTTAATATCAGGAGAAAAAGCTGGTCCCCAGTGAGGGAGGGAGGGAAGGAAAGAGAAGAGAGAACCAACACAGCAAGCCAGGAATTTCTTGCCAAGAAAATGAAAAAGGCAGATTTTTTTTAATTTTCACCACCGGAAAAACACCCCCTCCTTCCTTGGGTTTCCCTTGATTATTCCCTCCTCTCAGTTCTTCCTTTCCCCTTTAAGTTCTGTGTCCGCCTGCCCGCTTTTCCTTCCTTGCGGCTCTTGTTTAATCTTTGACATAAAAATGCTGATCTGGCTATTTCCTCCCCCCCCCCACTTTTAATTTAAATATTACACAATAGCAAACACAAGGATTTCGCAAGACCCTCTAATGCAGGGGCAGGCAAAGTTGGCTCTTCTCTGACTTGTGGACTTCAACTCCCAGAATTCCTGAGCCAACCGTGCTAGCTCAGGAATTCTGGGAGTTGAAGTCCACGTCAGAGAAGAGCCAACTTTGCCTGCCCCCTGCTCTAAATGCAAAGCAGCGGAAAGACTTTCAGACACGACACAAATTTTCTAGGCCCATGATGGCAAATCTATGACATGTGCGCCACAGGAGGGCACGCGAGGTGTTGCCCTAGGTCAGGTCCAGCAATTATGCGCACGCTAGCCAGTGGATTTTCGGCCTTGGGAAAGGCCCTTTTGCCCTATGGAGGCTTCAGGGAAGCTTTCCTGAAGGCCCAGAGTGCAAAAAAACACCCAAGGGGCAAACTGGAAGTTTGGAAAAGGGATAAAGAACATAATAAAAAAGACAACCCCAAACTAAAAATGACATTGATTGGTTAATTGTAAGGCGTGATGCTATTGAAATTTTACAACGGAGCTTTGCAGCAATTGTGAAGAACAGAATAACCGAACTAGAAGGGACCTTGGAGGTCTTCTAGTCCAACCCCTTGCTTAGGGAGGAAACCTACACTACTTCAGACAGATGGTTATCCAACATCTTCTTAAACATTTCCAGTGTTGGAGCATTCACAACTTCTAGAGGCAAGCTGTTCCACCGATTCATTGTTCTGACTGTCAGGAAATTTCTCCTTAGTTCTAAGTTACTTCTCTCCTTGTTTAGTTTCCACCCATTGCTTCTTGTTCTACCCTCAGGTGCTTTGGAGTATAGCTTGACTCCCTCTTCTTTGGGGCAACCCCTGAGATATTGGAAGGCTGCTATCATGTCTCCCCTGGTCCTTCTTTTCATTAAACTAGCCATGCCCAGTTCCTGTAACTGTTCTTCATATGTTTTAGCCTCCAGTCCCCTAATCATCTTTGTTGCTCTTCTCTGCACCCTTTCTAGAGTCTCAACATCCTTTTTGCATCGTGGCGGCCACAATGATTGTTAAATAAACCCATAGTTTACTATGGGCAAGTGCTGAAAAGATAAGAATATGGTTTCATTTACTCAGCAGCTTGAAGATCTGATTGTCACCTAGGAGGGAATTGCCTAGAGACGTAGATTTTGTGGAAACAAATATAATAAAATTATGGGACTCATTTATATGTTGCACAGCGGATTTTTAAAAAGAGAGTTGTATAAAGTACAGTATTAGAAATACATACTTGAATAATACACTGCTCAAAAAAAATAAAGGGAACCCTCAAAGAACCCATCCTAGATCTGAATGAATGAAATATTCTCATTGAATACTTTGTTCTGTACGAAGTTGAATGCGCACAACAGCATGTGAAATTGATGGTCAAACAATGTTGCTTCCTAAGTGGACAGTTTGATTTCACAGAAGTTTGATTTACTGGGAGTTGCATTGTGTTGTTTAAATATCCCCTTTATTTTTTTTGAGCAGTGTACATACTCGAATAATATTTGCATTAGACCGGCACATATAGAATTGCAACCTTTTACTGTATTTTCTCATAGGTGGCTGTTGACTTACAATCCTCAATTTAAAACTATTCGTTTAATGACCATCCAAAGTTACAACGGTGCTAAAAAAAAAGGGAGTTAGAATTGTTTTTCACACTTAACGACCGTTACAGGGACGAGAATTCGGATGCGTGCCAACTGGCTCGAGTTTACGATGGTCGTTGTGCGATTCCCTGCTTTTGCGACCTTCGGACGGGGAAGCCAGTCTCACTTAACAACCGTGTTCCTCACTTCAAAACGGCGGCGATTTGTTGAATAACTGTGGCAAGGAAGGTGGTCAAACTGTCTCGTTTAGCGACAGAAGTGCTGGGCTCAATTCTGGTCGTAAGTCGAGGAGCATCTCTAGTGCATCTTCCCTTGGGGGAGTCCACGGTTTCAAATTCACCTGCCCTTATATTCTGCGCTTTCTATCATTTTTAGGGATTAGGTCCAGTACAGTGTTACCGCTACCTAAGAATGCTTCTACTTAAGAACATTTCTAGATAAGAACTGGGTGTTCAAGATTTTTTTGCCTCTTCTCAAGAACCATTTTCTACTTAAGAACCCGAGCCTGGAAAAAATTCCTAGGAAATTTGAGAATGGCACAAAGGCCTGGCCAGTTTCCTGCCACTCCCCCTTCAATCCTGGCCATCTTGGGCTTTTCTGGGCTGCCAGAGGAGCCTTTTGGTGGCGCTTAAGGAAGCTTTGGCAGTCCAGAGCGAACGAAGCATTTTCCTTTCTCTGGGCGCTTGGAGAGAGAATAGACCATTTCGTTGTAGTGACTCCCTCTTGCTGCCCCCCACACACCCAGTGCGAGGTTGCCTCCTGGAGCATCTCTCCATGATTGACCTCTACGATTGACCTCTCCAGGTTCCTAAGAGGCCAGTAAGGGGCGTAAATAAGTGCACTGGTGTGCCTTTTGTCCCCTGTCCAATTGTCTTTCCTTTCCTTCAACTATCCTATATACAGTATTCTCTTCCTTTCATATATCCTCTCCTCTAAGTTCACTTTCACCCTCTTTTATATTATCACATGTCTATCTTTCTTCCTATGTATTTGTGTATTGGACAAATGAATAAATAAATAAATCTGGGCGCTGAAAGGTAAAAGGGGGTGCTTTGCCCCGGCGGAATCAATTTGGTTTCAGCCAAACCAAGGAGTCACCACAGTGAAGGAAAGGTGCTGGCTACAAAGCGAGTGAGCGAGAGGAGAGGGCAGCCCTTCAGCATGGGAAGGAAGAGGAAGCAGGTAGCAGCAGCCACCGCCTTTCGGTCAAAGGAGCGGGAGGTTCCCCCCTCTCGTCCGCCTGGGTTTCTCTCTCTGGCACAGTGTATGGGAGGCAGCCTCACTCCGGGTGTATGGGAGACGCGTGCTCCTACTTGTCGCCTCAGAATCCCTCTTTTTTTTTTAAGCCTTAAAGTTTTGGATTTTTTTGATTCCCTTCACCTCGCCTTCTTCCTTCGGCAGCGACTCTCCTCCTCCTCCTCCTCCTCCTTCTCCTTCTCCTCCCACCCAAATTCCACCCTAATGGGTTTGCACGCATTATTTGCTTTTACATTGATTCCTGTGGGAAAAATGGCTTCTACTTACAAACTTTTCTACTTAAGAACCTGGTCACGGAACAAATTACCGTAAGTTCTTAAGTAGAGGTACCACTGTACATAAAAATAAAAATAAATTTTAAAATTGCTAAGGTTGAGAAAGGGACTTCCATGCGCCCTCTGGTGGGGAGTAAGCCAAAAGCGCTTGCATAATTGTCACTATTTTTTTTAATCTATCTATCTATCTATCTATCTATCTATCTATCTATCTATCTATCTATCTATCTATTTATCTATTTATTTATTTTAAGTACGCATTGGTAGTATACAAAGATATAAGAATATTTATATACATGATACCAGTGAGAGAGAAACATGAGGACAGGGGACGGAAGGCACACCCCTTACTGACCTCTTAGGAATCAGGAGAAGTCAATAGTGGATAGTCTTAAGGCTAAAGTTTTGGGGGTCAGATGATGATACTACAGAGTCAGGTAGTGAGTTCCATGCATCAACTACTCGGTTACTAAAGTCATATTTCCTTCAGTCAAGTTTGGAGCGGTTTACTTTAAGCTTGTATCTGTTGTGTGCTCATGGGTTGTTGTGGTTAAAGCTGAAGTAGTTGTTGACAGGAAGGACCTTGTAGCAGATGATTTTATGGGCTATGCCTGGGTCATGTTGAAGGCAACGTAGTTCTAAGCTTTCTAAACCTAGGATTGTAAGTCTAGTTGCGTAGGATATTCTGTTGCGAGTGGAGGAGTGGAGGGCTCTTCTAGTAAAGTATCTCTGGACATTTTCTAGAGTTTTTCTGTCCGAAAGGAGGTGTGGGTTCCAGACAGATGAGCTGCATTCAAGGACTGGTCTGGTGAAAGTTTTGTATGCTCTGGTTAGTAGTGTGAGGTTACTGTTCCTTTCCCCTTGCAATCCACCCTGTCTTAGAAGCCCTAAAATTGATTTAGTGTCCTTCGTCCTCCCCAGCAGTAAGAAGTGGGCTCTTCACAGCATTTTCCTCCCACTCATGACTATATGACTGTAACTATGTTGCTTGTATCCTTAAGATATTTATTAATACTGTGTACAGTTCTGGAGACCTCACCTACAAAAAGATATTGACAAAATTGAACGGGTCCAAAGACGGGCTACAAAAATGGTGGAAGGTCTTAAGCATAAAACGTAGCAGGAAAGACTTAATGAACTCAATCTGTATAGTCTGGAGGACAGAAGGGAAAGGGGGGACATGATCGAAACATTTAAATATGTTCAAGGGTTAAATAAGGTTCAGGAGGGAAGTGTTTTTAATAGGAAAGTGAACACAAGAACAAGGGGACACAATCTGAAATTAGTTGGGGGAAAGATCAAAAGCAACATGAGAAAATATTATTTTAGTGAAAGAGTAGTAGATGCTTGGAACAAACTTCCAGCAGACGTGGTTGGTAAATCCACAGTGACTGAATTTAAACATGCCTTGGATAAACATATATCCATCCTAAGATAAAATACAGAAAATAGTATAAGGGCAGACTAAATGGATCATGAGGTCTTTTTCTGCTGTCAGACTTCTATGTTTCTATGTTTCTGTGTTTCTATATCTAACAGTGTGCTCTTCAATTCTCAGAATTACCCAGCTAGACACCAAATGGAAAATAGAATTTGGTAAATAGACAAATCTTGATGCATAAAACCCTTTAAACGCGGTAACCAGGGTTCTTTTGCACCAAAAAAAAAAAAACCTTAGCCACCAATGCTGAGATATTGCATGGAACAAAAAGGATTAGGGGACTGGAGGCTAAAACATATGAAGAACAGTTGCAGGAACTGGGCATGGCTAGTTTAATGAAAAGAAGGACCAGGGGAGACATGATAGCAGTGTTCCAGTATCTCAGGGGCTGCCACAAAGAAGGAGTCAGGCTATTGTTGTTGTGGGCTGCTGCGAGTCCTCAGAGAGGGGCGGCATACAAATCTAATAGAAATAGAAATAGAAAATTCTCCAAAGCACCTGAGGGTAGGACAAGAAGCAATGGGTGGAAACTAAACAAGGAGAGAAGTAACTTAGAACTAAGGAGAAATTTCCTGACAGTTAGAACAATTAGCTAGTGTAACAGAAGTTGCCTCCAGAATTTGTGAATACTCCAACACTGAGAGATTTTAAGATGTTGGATAACCATTTGTCTGTAGGGGTTCCTGCCCAAACAGGGGGTAGGACTAGAAGACCTCCAAAGTCCCTTCCAACTCTATTATTCTGTTCTATTTCTATATTTCTGTTCGTTTCTATTCTATAGGGTTCCCTCGATTATGCAGGGGATGCGTTTCGAGACAGCCCGTGAAAGTCAAATTTCCACTAAATAGAGATGTGGAAGTAAATAATATACACCATTTTTGGCTATGGACAGTATCACAAGCCATCCCTTGACACTTTAAGCCCCTAAATTACCATTTCCCATTCTCTTAACAACCATTTACTCATCATTATTACTTGTACTCACCACTGAATAAGACATTTAGTGATCCTGATATTTATAAACATAATTATTTATTAACAATAATTACTTTTTTTGTTATTTATTTGAAAAAAAAATAGTTTGATGATGACGTATGATGGCATCGGGCAGGAAAAATTGTGGTATAGAAAAAAAACCCATGAAGTATTTTTTAAATTAATATTTTTTAAAAACCATGATATAGGCTATTCGCGAAGTTCAGACCTGCAAAAATTGAGGGAACACTGTATTCTATTCTATTCTATTTATTCTATTCTATTCTATTCTGTCCCAGAAATCTCTGGGGGTATGTCAGAGTAACTACCACTAGAGGGCACTAGACTCCCTCAATTTAGCTCTGAGTAAGGAGTACATACATCCTTTTTCTCCTTAATTTTTAGGTTTATACATTAATTCAATACACACAGTTCTCAAAGATTACATGTATTTATTCCCTGTTTTATTTTTATCCTTTACCTTTATTTTGATTTTACTGTGAGATGTGCAGCTATGTTAATTAGAGAAAGTCCAATAGTCCTTGACTTACGACTGCGATTGAGCCCAAAACGTCAATCACTAAGCAATACGATTCTTAAGTGAGTTGTGACTCCATTTCGCGCCTTTTTTCAATTAAGCTTGTTCAAGTGAATCGCTGCAGTTGTTAGTAACACGGTTTGTTTGTTTGTTTGTTTGTTTATTTACTTACTTACTTACTTACTTACTTACAACAATATAAAAGGACAATGTAAACAAATCTAACATTAAAAACAATCTAAAAAACCCCAATTTAAAAAACCACTCATACATACAAACATACCATGTATAAATTCTATAAGCCTAGGGGGAAGGGAAATTTCAATTCCCCCATGCCTGACGACAGAGGTGGGTTTTAAGGAGCTTGTGAAAGGCAAGGAGGGTGGGGGCAACTCTGATATCTGGGGGGAGCTGGTTCCAGAGGGTCGGGGCTGCCACAGAGAAGGCTCTTCTCCTGGGTCCCGCCAAATGACATTGGTTAGTCGACAGGACCCGGAGAAGGCCAACTCTGTGGGACCTAACTGGTCGCTTGGATTCGTGAGGCAGAAGGCGGTCCCGGAGATATTCTGGTCCGATGCCATGAAGGCTTTATAGGTCATAACCAACATTTTGAATTGTGACTGGAAATTGATCGGCAACCAATGCAGACTGCAGAGTGTTGGTGTGACATGGGCATACCTAGGAAAGCCCATGATTGCTCTCGCAGCTGCATTCTGCACGATCTGAAGTTTCTGAACACTTTTCAAAGGTAGCCCCACGTAGAGAGCATTACAGTAGTCGAGCCTTGAGGTGATGAGGGCATGAGTGACTGTGAGAAGTGACTCCCGGTCCAAATAGGGCCGCAACTGGTGCATCAGGCGAACCTGGGCAAACGCCCCCCTTGCCACAGCTGAAAGATGGTTCTCTAATGTGAGCTGTGGATCGAGGAGGACGCCCAAGTTGCGGACCCTCTCTGAGGGGATCAATGATTCTCCCCCCAGGGTAATGGACGGACAGATGGAATTGTCCTTGGGAGGCAAAACCCACAGCCACTCCGTCTTGTCTGGGTTGAGTTTGAGTCTGTTGACACCCATCCAGACCCCAACAGCCTCCAGGCACTGGCACATCACAACCACTGCTTCGTTGACTGGACATGGGGTGGAGATGTATAAGTGAAGCTGGTTTCCCTTTTGACTTTGTGAGTCAGAAGGTTGCAAAGTGTGTTCACATGATCCTGGCATATTTGCGACACGTCATAGATGTGAGTCAGTTGCCAAGCATCTGAATTTTGATCACGTGCCCATGAGTCATAATGGCCATAAGTCACTTTTTTCAGGGCCATTGTAACCTCGAACTGTCAGTAAATGAACTGTTGTGAGTCAAAAAGTACCCGCAAAACAGTGTTTTTCAACCAGGAGTCCGCAAGGGCCAGCCAAGGGTTCCGCAACTTAATAAGAAGGCAAGGCAAGGCAGGTCCCCCCTTCAATCCCGCCTGCTTCTGCAGTGGGGCAGCTTCTTCCTGTCTTGTGACCAGCACATCAATCATGCTCAGCAGCAGGAGGAGGAGATACTTAAGGAGAGAAGGATTTGAAATCCTTCTCTCCTTAAGCACCATATTTTTCAGAGCATCAGACCCATCCATGCAGTCAGGCGGTAGGGAAAGCAAGTAGGATGCTTGGCTGCATAACTAGAGGTATAACAAGCAGGAAGAGGGAGATTGTGATCCCACTATATAGAGCGCTGGTGAGACCCCACTTGGAATACTGTGTTCAGTTCTGGAGACCTCACCTACAAAAAGAGCCTATGTGCAAGCCAAAAATCAGCTGGCCGGCACACACAGGCACGTTGGAGCTGAGCTGGGGCAATGGCTCGCGTGCCAGCAGATATGGTTTTGCGTACCACGTGTGGCACCCGTGCCATAGGTTCGCCATTGCTGGCCTATGTTTTGATTAATGAGATGGGAATTATCTAATGGTCAAAGCAATGGAAACTGCAGTTTAATGTTTCCAAATGTAAAATAATGCACTTGGGGAAAAGGAATCCTCAATCTGAGTATTGCATTGGCAGTTCTGTGTTAGCAAAAACTTCAGAGGAGAAGGATTTAGGGGTAGTGATTTCTGACAGTCTCAAAATGGGTGAACAGTGTGGTCGGGCAGTAGGAAAAGCAAGTAGGATGCTTGGCTGCATAGCTAGAGGTATAACAAGCAGGAAGAGGGAGATTATGATCCCGCTATATAGAGTGCTGGTGAGACCTCATTTGGAATACTGTGTTCAGTTCTGGAGACCTCACCTACAAAAAGATATTGACAAAATTGAACGGGTCCAAAGACGGGCTACAAGAATGGTGGAAGGTCTTAAGCATAAAACGTATCAGGAAAGACTTAATGAACTCAATCTGTACAGTCTGTAGGACAGAAGAAAAAGGGGGGACATGATCGAAACATTGAAATATGTTAAAGGGTTAAATAAGGTCCAGGAGGGAAGTGTTTTTAATAGGAAAGTGAACCCAAGAACAAGGGAACACAATCTGAAGTTAGTTGGGGGAAAGATCAAAAGCAACATGAGAAAATATTATTTTACTGAAAGAGTAGTAGATCCTTGGAACAAACTTCCAGCAGATGTGGTTGGTAAATCCACAGTCACTGAATTTAAACATGCTTGGGATAAACATATATCCATCCTAAGATAAAATACAGAAAATAGTATAAGGGCAGACTAGATGGATCATGAGGTCTTTTTCTGCCGTCAGTCTTCTACGTTTCTATCCTTTTCGCCCCTAAAAGAGGCTGAAAATTTGGGTGCGTTTTATACTCTGAATGTGGCTTTTTCCAAACTTTTTTCCAACCCTAATGAGGCACTAACGATCTTCCCGGCTTGCAGGCTTTTTCATTGCTACTCTCTCCAAAGAAGATTTTTTTTCCAGCCCTAATTCTTTGCAGGCCTTTTTGCATTGCTACTTGCTCCAAATAAGGTTTTTTCAGCCCTAACCAGGAGATAAAATAATGTGCTGAAACTGGCCAGACTAAGGATGCTAACCAGTTGAATGCTTGGTAGGCAGATTTTTCTCCCCTATTTTCCTGCCCCAAAATTAAGGTGCGTCTCTAAGAAAAATATGGTAGTTTGCAGATGGAGATGCGATAACCTGCACAGCTATAAGAGTATTTTGGGCACATGTGCTTCCAGCAACACTGTGCAGTTACCATTATCTCCAAAAAGACACCCAGAAGTTCAAAGGCTGTGCAAGTTATCGCATCTCCGTCTGCAAACTTTCCAGCAACTGTCATTTGGCACCCACGTTTCATTTACTGGTATTTGAACCTCTTCCCCTTTTATCCCCAAAATGGTTGTTCAACTTTTCAACCGGCTGCATCCCTGTGCCTTCCACCTCCAACCCTCACTGGACTTTCCATCAGTCTGTAATTTAATATGTATTTGAAAAAAACAGCAATAGCACCTAGGCTTATATACCGCTTCAATAATGCTTTGCAGCCCTCTCTAAGCAGCTTACAGGGTCAGCCCCTGTCTTGCCCCCAACAATCTGGGTCTTCATTTGACCCATCTCGGAAGGAGGGAAGGCTGAGTCAGTCTGGAACCATGATGAGGATCGAACTGCTGTCAATGAGCTGAATTAGCCTGCAATTTTGCTTTGTAATAGATGGATGGATGGATGGATGGATGGATGGATGGATGGATGAGATAGATGGATGGATGGATGGACAGACAGACAGATGATAGATAGACAGAGAGTCAGGCAGCAATAGCGAAAACACTTCGACATATACCATTTCACAGTGCTTTCCAGCCCTCTCTAAGCAGTTTACAGTTATCATATGTCCCCAATAATCTGGGTCATCATTTTACCCACCACAGAATGATTATTATTATTATTATTATTTATTAGATTTGTATGCCGCACCTCTCCGTAGACTCGGGGCGGCTCACAACAATAACAAAGACAATGTAAGAACAAATCTAATAATTTAAAAAACACTAAAAAACCCATTATTAAAAGTAAACATACACACAAACATACCATGTATAAACTGTATGGGCCCGGGGGAGATGTCTCAGTTTGCCCATGCCTGATGGCAGAGATGGGTCTTAAGAACTTTACGAAAGGCAAGGAGGGTGGGGGCAGTTCTAATCTCCAGGGGAGCTGGTTCCAGAGGGTCGGGGCCACCACAGAGAAGGCTATTCTCCTGGGTCCCGCCAAATGACATTGTTTAGTCGACGGGATCCAGAGAAGGCCAACTCTGTAGGACCTTATCAGTCGCTGGGATTCGTGCGGCAGAAGGCAGTCACGGAGATATTCTGGTCCGATGCCATGAAGGACTTTATAGGTCATAACCAACACTTTGAATTGTGACCAGAAACTGATCGGCAACCAATGCAGACTGATGGAAGGATGATTCAAGCCTAAAACAGTCAGGATTGAACTGTTGGTTCTGGGCAGAGCTCGCCTGTAATGCTGTATTCTAGCCACTGCAACACCACAATCAACTAACACACACAATGGCGGGAAGTGTAGATTCCTTTATACATATCAGAGATGGTGAAGAAAATGACGTTTGTCGAAGTGGACCAAGCAAAAGGTTTTGCGACTTTCAAAGGGAGATTGAAATTACTATTTGCCTGAAATCATGTAGGGTCTCCTATTTGAGCAGGGGGGTGGACTAGATGATCTACAAGGTCCCTTCTAACTCTAGTAATTGTTCTCCCTGGTGTCACAGCTGAGCAGTGATTAAGATCAAAGTAAAACTTACCGACTGGAGTTTCAGAAACACCAAAATATATTTCCTTAACAAGTTGGCTGAGAGCTGCAATTACGGCAAAAGAATGCCTGATTACTGCCAAAGAGTCTGGGGTTATCTTCAAGGCCAATAACAATGTCCAAACCCTCCCCCCCCCCCCAAGGTTTTGTAAATAATGTCCCCGAACTGAGCTAAAGCAAGGGTACTCACTCTTTTTTTGCAATAGCTACAGTCTTTCAAAACACAATTGTCCAAAGGCTGGGTTTCTCCAAGGCAGCAGGGATGCTGGTTTAGAGACACTCTGGATCTGTTTCTCTTTCTCTGTTAAACCACGAACGATAACTCCTGCAAAGAACACTCCCACAAAACCTCCCCTTTTATTCATGCTGCAGATTTCCCTGTGATCAAGATCTCCTCCACCGTCTGTGCAACTGTTCCTGTCTCCCCCTAATCCTTCTCACAGGCACATTCAGGATTGGATCATCAATCACATCCTCTTCATCCAACCCAAACGAGGCTCTAACTGGGGGTTCCCCAGGCACTGCAGGGGCCTCCACCTCTATCTCTCCAGCACCTTCAAGCTTCCATCTCTCCATCCCCCTCTGTCTGAGTCCTCCGATAGCTACACAGGTCTCCGATGCTCAGACAGACCCGGCTAATCTGACTCAAAATCTGTTTCCAGAGGAGCTGGCAGTGATCCAACCACAACAGAAATCTAATCTAATCAAAAAGAAGACAAATATACATGTGGGCAGCTTATCAGAGTTGCACAACCGTTCTCAGATTTGGTCACGTTTGGTTAATGGCCTCTCCATGGCATATACTGCCATTGGGAATTCAATTTTATCGACCGTAAATTTATTTATTTATTTATTTATTGGATTTGTATGCCGCCCCTCTTCGTGGACTTGGGGTGGCTAACAACAGTGGTAAAAACAGCATGTGACAATCCAATACTGTACTAAAAACAGCTAAAAAACCTTGTCATAAAACCAATCATACATACAAACATACCATGCATAAATTGTAGAGGCCTGGGGGGGGGGGGGAAATATCTCAGTTCTCCCATGCCTGACGGTAGAGGTGGGTTTTAAGGAGCTTACAAAAGGCAAGGAGGGTGGGGGCTATTCTAATCTCTGGGGGGAGTTGGTTCCAGAGGGCCGGGGCCGCCACAGAGAAGGCTGTTCCCCTGGGTTCAGCCAAACAACATTGTTTAGTTGACAGGACCTGGAGAAGGCCAACTCTGCGGGACCTAACTGGTCACTGGGATTCGTGCAGCAGAAGGAGGTCCTTGAGATAATCTGGTCCGGTGCCATGAAGGGCTTTATAGGTCATAACCAACACTTTGAATTGTGACCGGAAATTGATCGGCAACCAATGCAGACTGCGGAGTGTTGGTGTGACATAGGCATATTTGGGAAAGCCCATGATTGCTCTCGCAACTGCATTCTGCACAATCTGAAGTTTCCGAACACTTTTCAAAGGTAGCCCCATGTAGAGAGAATTACAGTAGTCGAGCCTCGGGGTGATGAGGACATGAGTGACTGTGAGCAGTGACTCCCGATCCAGATAGGGCTGCAACTGGTGCACCAGGCAAACGCCCCCCTTGCCACAGCTGAAAGATGTTTCTCTAATGTGAGCTGTGGATCGAGGAGGATGCCCAAGTTGCGGACCCTCTCTGAGGGGGTTAGTGATCCCCCCCCCAGGGTAATGGATGGACAGATGGAATTGTCCTTGGGAGGCAAAACCCACAGTCACTCCGTCTTATCAAGGTTGAGTTTTAATAACATAAGTGTATTATGTTATTACGATAAAACACAAATAGTCCTCGATCTACAACCAAAATTTTGGACCACAATTTCCGTTGCTAAGCAAGGCAGTTGGTGAGCGAGTCATAGGTTGTCCTTGACTTACCAACAATTCATTTGAAATTGTGAAAAATGACTAATGACCACGTTTCACACTTATGACCGTGAGTAGCATCTTCATGGTTACGTGGGGATGCTTGGCAATGGATTCATATTTATGACATTTGTGATATCCCGGCGTTACATAATCCCTTTTTTTGCGACCTTCTGACAAGTAAAGCCAATGGATTCACTTAACAACTGTGTGTCCCGCTTAACAAATGCCCTGATTCACTTAGCAACTGTGGCAAAGAAGGTCATAAAACGCTGCAAAAGTCACTTGACAAATGTCTCATTTAGCAATGTTAACTTTGGGCCCATTGCGGTTGTAAGTCGAAGATTACCTGTACAGTAGTACCTCTACTTACGAACTTAATTCGTTCCGTGACCAGGTTCTTGAGTGGAAAAGTTTGTAAGAAGAAGCAATTTTTCCCATAGGAATCAATGTAAAAGTAAATAATGTGTGCGATTGGGGAAACCACAGGAATGGTGGAGGCCCTGTTTCCTCCCAGGGGATTCCTAGAGAGGCCCCACGGAGGCTTCTCCCCGCCTTTTCTGGCCCTGTTTCCTCCCAGGAGATTCCTAGAGAGGCCCCACGGAAGATTCTCCCCACCTTTTCTGGCCCTGTTTCCTCCCAGGGGATTCCTAGAGAGGCCCCACGGAGGCTTCTCCCCGCCTTTTCTGGCCCTGTTTCCTCCCAGGAGATTCCTAGAGAGGCCCCACGGAGGCTTCTCCCCGCCTTTTCTGGCCATGATTCCTCCCAGGAGATTCCTAGAGAGGCCCCACGGAGGCTTCTCCCTACCTTTTCTGGCTCTGTTTCCTCCCAGGAGATTCCTAGACAGGGCCCACAGAGGCTTCTCCCTGCCTTTTCTGGCCCTGTTTCCTCCCAGGAGATTCCTAGAGAGGGCCCATGGAGGCTTCTCCCTGCCTTTTCTGGCCCTACTTCCTCCCAGGAGATTCCTAGAGAGGGCCCATGGAGGCTTCTCCCTGCCTTTTCTGGCCCTACTTCCTCCCAGGGGATTCCTAGAGAGGCACCACAGAGACTTCTCCCTGCCTTTTCTGGCCCTGTTTCCTCCCAGGAGATTCCTAGAGAGGCCCCACGGAGGCTTCTCCCTGTCTTTTCTGGCCTGTTTCCTCCCAGGAGATTCCTAGAGAGGTCCCACGGAGGCTTCTCCCCGCCTTTTCTGGCCCTGCTTCCTCCCAGGGGATTCCTAGAGAGGTCCCACGGAGGCTTCTCCCCGCCTTTTCTGGCCCTGCTTCCTCCCAGGGGATTCCTAGTGAGGTCCCACAGAGGCTTCTCCCCGCCTTTTCTGGCCCTGTTTCCTCCCATGAGATTCCTAGAGAGGCCCCACGGAGGCTCGGGTTTGTAAGTGGAAAATGGTTCTTGAGAAGAGGCAAACATTTTTTGAACACCCAGTTCTTATCTAGAAAAGTTTGTAAGTAGAGGCATTCGTAGGTAGAGGTACCACTGTATTCTGATTGATTGATTGATTGATTGATTGATTGATTGATGGGTGGTTGTGTCAACCTGACAGGTTGTAAGTTGAGGGCTATCTGTATTTCCCTTTAACATTTGGAACCTGGGCCCCTGGACTGTGAAAAAGACACACAAAAGAGTCAGCTTTCCAATTGCGATGTTCGGCCTCGGCCTTCTCCCAAAATGACCACTTGGTCGATGCTTTCGTACAAATTTTCAGGCGCCATTTTCTTCTTCGGGGACTTTGATTTCTTCTTCACCTTGTTCCAGTAAGTGTCTACAGACTCATAAGCCGGTTCGGCCACTGGCTGGCTTGCAGCTTTCATCCTGGGTTCACACGGCACAGTCTCATAGTAAGGCTCCATGGCGGTGGGGAGCGATGAGGACTGGTAACTTACTACGCCATTGGATTCCTTACTCGCCGTCATCTCCTGGGGGTGCCCAGGACTCCCAATGGCTTGGGGAACTGTCTCTTCGCCGTCCCCTTCGGAGCGAGGGGCTCTGTTCTTCTTTTTCTCTTTGCAAACCACGGAGTACATTTCTTCTATCTGTAAAAGGAAGAGCCGTTAGCAGCCGTATAAATAGTCCTGGTTTAGCGAACCCCGCATTGGAATGTCAATTCCATTGTTTTATTTATTTATTTATTTTATTTTATTTATTCTTCGTCCAATATACAATACATATGGAGGAGAATAGACATTAAGTAATATATATAACGATAGAAAGTATAAAGAAGAGAAGTAGATGGGAGGGAGAGAATATATATGATATAAGAGATAAGGAGAGAATATATATGATATATATATATATATATAGATAAGGAGAGAATATATATGATATAAGAGATAAGGAAAGACAATTGGACAGGGGACGATAGGCACATCAGTGCACTTATATATGCCCCTTACTGGCCTCTTAGGAACCTGGAGAGATCAATCGTGGAGAGTCTAAGGGAGAAGTGTTGGGGGTTGGGAGTTGACACTATTGAGTCCGGTAATGAGTTCCACGCTTCAACAACTTGATTGTTAAAGTCATATTTTTTACAGTCAAGTTTGGAGCGGTTAATATTAAGTTTGAATCTGTTGTGTGCGCTTGTGTTGTTACGGTTGAAGCTGAAGTAGTCGTTGACCAGAAGGACGTTGCAGCATATGTTCTTGCGGGCAATACTTAAATCGTGTTTTAGGCGCCGCAGTTCTAAGCTTTCAAGACCCAGGATAGATAGTCTATTTTCGTAGGGTATTCTGTTTCAAGTGGAGGAGTGAAGGGCTCTTCTGGTGAAATATCTTTGAACGTTTTCGAGAGTGTTGATGTCTGAGATGTGGACAGACAGATGTGCTGTATTCGAGAATGGGTCTGGCATAGGTTTTGTAGGCTCTAGTCAGTAGTGTGAGATTGCCAGAGCAGAAGCTACGTAGGATCAGGTTAACAACTCTGGAAGCCTTTTTGGCGATATTGTTGCAGTGGGCTTTGGCACTTAGGTCATTTGATATTAGTATTACAAGGTCTTAGGCAAAACTCCACCATCTCTATCATCTTAGTTCAACCTTTTTGTTCTGATTTACAAGATCATATGCTGCAACGTCCTACCGGTCAATGACTACTTCAGCTTCAACCGCAACAACACAAGAGCACGCAACAGATTCAAACTTAATATTAACCGCTCCAAACTTGACTATAAAAAATATGACTTGAACAATCAAGTTGTCGAAGCATGGAACTCATTACCGGACTCAATAGTGTCAACCCCTAACCCCCAACATTTCTCCCTTAGACTATCCATGATTGACCTCTCCAGGTTCCTAAGAGGTCAGTAAAGGGCGTACATAAATGCACCAGTGTGCCTTTCGTCCCTTGTCCAATTGTCTTTCCTTTATCTCATATATCGTATATATTTTCTTCCTTTCATATATCTTCTCCTCTATTTTTACATATTATCTTTATATATATTACTTCATGTGTATTCTCTTCCATATGTATTGTGTATTGGACAAATGAATAAATAAATGAATAAATAAATAAACCTGAAAAAGGACTTTACACTGAGGTATTATCTCAAAAAGGGGGCTCCAAATTTGCCAGCATTTGTGGACTTCAACTCCCAGAATTCTTGGAATTGAAGTCCGCAAGTTCTACTTCCCGAATTCCTCAGCCAGTCAGCCGTTCTGGCTGGGGAATTCTGGGAATTGAAGTCTGCAAGTTCTACTTCCTTGATTCCTCAGCCAGTCAGCCGTTCTATCTGGGGAATTCTGGGAATTGAAGTCCCCATGTTCAACTTCCTGAATTCCTCAGTCAGTCAGCCGTTTTCACTGGGTATTTATGGGAATTGAAGTCTGCAATTTCAGCTTCCTGAATTCCTCAGCCAGTCAGCCGTACCGGCTGAGGTATTCTGGGAATTGAAGTCCGCAAGTTCAACCTGAACAAAACAAGAACATCTCTCTTGAAGGCCACTTAAAAACTTCTCCTACCTCTTTCCTTGATAGAGATAATGCCGTGCTGGAGAGAAGAGACACCTCTTGAGGTTTATCCGCCTCCACCCAGGTCGGTTTGTCATCGGTCGTCTTCTTCTTCTTCACAATACACGCATAGCTGGGTCCGCCTTTCTGGGCCTGGTAGCCAAGGACGTTCTCTATACTCTTATCTTCTGCGGGTTGGTCGCTCTGGCTTTCTTCTCCCTCCGCTGCCTGGGATTCGCACAGTGTCCCCTCACCTCGTTTTGGGAAGCTGAGGTTGGAGTAGGTCGTGTCTGGAGAAGGCGGGACGGTAGGCAGGTCCCTCGGAGGGAGGACGAGGAAGTTGCAACTACCCACAGAGTTGTCGTCTTTGTTCGACGGGCGAGGAAAAGTCAGCAGGGCTGGTGGGATGTCTGCGAAGAGAAACACAGCAGTTGTCCAGGGTTGTTGTTGTTGTTGTTGTTGTTATTATTATTATTATTATTATTATTATTATTATTATTATTAATTAGATTTGTATGCCGCCCCTCTCCAAAGACCTGGAGCGGCTCACAACAGAGATAAACAATGTGACAAATCCAGTACAGTGGTACCTCGAGATACGAGTTTAATTCGTTCCGGACCTGGGCTCTTAAGTCGAGCAGCTCTTATCTCGAACGACTTTTCCCCATAGGAATTAATGTAAATAATTTTAATTGGTTCCAGCCCTCAAAAAACTCACAAAGTTAGTCTAAATTATGCAGAAAGACATGTTTTTAATGAAGAAATGTACATGTACATATAAATGAATAATGAAGTTTCTTTCACTTAACTTGTAAACTTTCTTAAACTTTTAAATTTACATATGTTCAACTTCTCTGCCACCCAATCCTGTAGGACAGAGGTCCCCAACCCTTTTTGCACCAGGGACCGGCTTTAAGCGATCAAGAGAGGAATGGGTGAATGAATGGACGGAGGGTGGGAAGGAAGGAAGGAAAGAGGGAAGGGACAGGAACAGAGGAAGGAAGCAAGGAAACTTATAAAAGGGGAGAGTAAGAGAGGAATGAGTGAAGGGAGGGAGGGAGGGAAGAAGGTGGGAAGGAGAAAGAAAAGAAGAAATACAGGAAGGGAAGGTAAAAGAGAGAAAGAAAAAGAGCAAGAAAGAAAGAAAGAAAGAAAGAAAGAAAAAAAGGGGGAAGGGACAGGAACAGAGGAAGGAAGCAAGGAAACTTATGAAAGGGGAGAGTAAGAGAGGAATGAGTGAAGGGAGGGAGGGAAGAAGGTGGGAAGGAGAAAGAAAAGAAGAAATAGAGGAAGGGAAGGTAAAAGAGAGAAAGAAAAAGAGCAAGAAAGAAAGCTGCAAGCACCCCCCCGAGCCCCCCAGGCCGGCTGCAACCTTTTAAAACATGCGCGCCGCTTCACAGCTGTCTCCTGAAGCCGAACGCGGAAGTTAGCGTTTGGCTTCAGGAGACAGCTCCTTGGCGCTTGTATCTCGAATTTGGGCTTGTAAGTAGAACAAAAATATCTCTCCCCTCCCAGCTCTTATCTCGAGTTGCTCTTAAGTAGAGCAGCTCTTATGTCGGGGTTCCACTGTACTTAAAAACAACATCTAAAAACCCATATCATTAAAAACCATACAATTCAATCATACCATACATAAATAAATCACATTAGCCTGGGGATATCTCAAGTACTCCATGCCTGGCGGCATAGGTGGGTCTTCAGTAACTTACGAAAGGCAAGGAGGGTGGGAGTGGTTCTAATATCCGGGGGGAGTTGATTCCAGAGGGCTGGGGCTGCCACAGAGAAGGCTCTTCCCCTGGGGCCTGCCAGACGACCTTGTTTAGTCAACGGGACCCAGAGAAGGCCAACTCTGTGGGACCTTATCAGCCACTGGGATTCTAAGTAATACACCCACAGCAAGCAAGGGAGGGATAGATCTCTCTCTCTCTCTCTCTCTTTCTCTCTCTCTCTCTCTCATCTATCTATCTATCTATCTATCTATCTATCTATCTATCTATCTACCTACCTACCTACCTACCTACCTACACTGCTCAAAAAAAATTAAAGGAACACAATATAACTCCAAGTAAATCAAACTTCTGTGAAATCAAACTGTCCACTTAGGAAGCAACACTGATTGACAATCAATTTCACCTGCTATTGTGTGCATTCAACTTTGTACAGAACAAAGGATTCAATTAGGATATTTCATTCATTCAGATCTAGGATGCGTTCTTTGAGAGCTCCCTTTATTTTATTTTTTTGAGCAATGCCTATCTACCTATCCATCTATCCATTTATCCCTCCCTCCCTTCTTTCTCTCACTTTCTCATCAATCTATCAATATACTCATCTATTCCTCCTCCTCTCTCTCTCATCTATCTATCTATCTATCTATCTATCTTTATATCTATATCTATATCTGTCTGTCTGTCTGTCTATCTATCTATTGATCGATCTAGCTAGCTGGCTATCGATAGATAGATTGATTGATAAGATTGATACATTGATAAATAAATATGAGAGAGAGAGAGAGAGAGAGAGAGAGACAAGAGGGACAGTCCAGGGTTCCAAATAATACACCCACAGCAAGCAAAATCTCCAAGGCAGGTAGATTCCTCAAAGAACAGCTTTATTGGGTCCATTATACTGGCACAGTTCTGGTGAAAACCGACTCTGAAGGTTCCTGTGGTTTTCACCTAATTAAAAGTTTTTCCTTCTCCAAATGGTCACATGGTCTAATCAAAGTGTCATCCAGTCACCTGGTAATGTCGCTCCTCCTGTCAGTTGTTAGAATGCCCTTGGGTCCCAAGGAAAAGTATTTTGTTTTGGCTACAAAATCTCAGCTACCTTTATTCACCCCTCCCTACTCCTCAGCTCGTGTGGCAATAATGAAGCTTCAGAATGGCTTCAGGGTTGACACTGGTGGTTTTCGGACAAGCGTCTCCAAACCACAATAAACTGGTTTTTAAATCGGTGTTTAAATAGGTCAACAAGTGTTGTATTGCCTCTGTACAAATTGATGGTGAGATCATACTTGGAGTACTGTCTATGGTTCTGGTCACTGCACCTGAAGAAGGATATAATGGAACTGGGAAAGGTGCAAAAAACGGCAACAAGAATGATCAAAGAAATGGAGCCCCTCCCTTATGAAACCAGGTTGCAACTCATTGGTCTCTTCAGCCTTGAAAGATGGCGTTTAAGAGGTAACTTGATCGAAGTGTATAAAATCATGCATGGGATAGAACAATTTTTTTCTCTATCACACAATACGAGGACGAGGGGATACTCCCTAAAGCTCATAGGTAAGAAAGTGAGGACAAATAAAGGGAAATATTTCTTCACCCAGAGAGTAATTGGTTTATGGAAATCCCTTCCAAAAGAGGAAATTTGAGTCAAAAGATCTCTCCCATTTGCTATTTTTAATTTGATTAAGTTTCAACTCAACTGCCGATTATCTATCTAGTGCAGACTCTGATTCTCGGCCCATGGTAAATTTATTTTTTTAAAGGAAAGATGGAAACAATATAATGTATTTGGATATAATAATAATAATAACAACAGAGTTGGAAGGGACCTTGAAGGTCTTCTACTCCAACCCCATGCTTAGGCAGGAAACCCTACACTACTTCAGAGAGATGGTGATCCAACATCTTCTTAAACACTTGCAGTATTGGAGCATTCACAACTTCTGGAGGCAACTTCTGTTCCACCGATTCATTGTTCTGACTGTCAGGAAATTTCTCCTTAGTTCTAAGTTGCTTCTCTCCTTGTTTAGTTTCCACACACTGCTTCTTGTTCTACCCTCTGGGGGTTTAGAGAATAGGTTGACTCCTTCTTCTTTGTGGCAACCCCTGAAATATTGGAAGACTGCTATCATGTCTCCCCTGGTCCTTCTTTTCATTAAATTAGACATTCCCAGTTCCTGCAACTGTTATTTTTTTATTTATTTTTTTATTTTTATTTTTATTTTTATTTTTTTATTTATTTTGTCCAATGCACAATGAGGGTTTTAGTGGGTATATACACATAGTACAATACATGATGAAGGTTATAGAGGAGACACTCATAGTAAAATAATCTAAGAAATAATAGAAAAGAAGATATAGTAATAGAACATATCAATGAAAGAATAGAAGAAGAGATATAGAAATAGAAGAAAGGTATAGGAGATATAGGAGAGCAATAGGACAGGGGACGGAAGGCACTCTAGTGCACTTGTACTCGCCCCTTACTGACCTCTTAGGAATCTGGATTGGTCAATCGTAGATAATCTAAGGGTAAAGTGTTGGGGGTTTGGGGATGACACTATGGAGTCCAGTAATGAGTTCCATGCTTCGACAAGTCGGTTACTGAAGTCATATTTTTTACAGTCAAGTTTGGAGCGGTTAATATTAAGTTTAAATCTGTTGTGTGCTCTTGTGTTGTTGTGGTTGAAGCTGAAGTAGTCGCCGACAGGCAGGACATTGCAACATATGATCTTGTGGGCAATACTTAGATCTTGTTTAAGGTGTCTTAGTTCTTCATATGTTTTAGCCTCCAGTCCCATAATCATCTTTGTTGCTCTTCTCTGCACTTTTTCTAGAGTCTCAATGTCCTTTTTACATCGTGGCGACCAAATCTGAATGCAGTACAGTATTCCAAGTGTGTCCTTGCCAAGGCCTTATAAAGTGGTATTAACACTTTGCGTGATCTTGATTCTATCCCTCTGTTAATGCAGCCTGGAACTGTGTTAGGTTTTTTGGCAGCTGCTATAATATAAAATATAAAACTTCTCTTGACGTCAACTCCCAGAATTCCTCAGCCAGATAGGTTAATGGAGGAATTCTGGGAGTTGAAGTCCCAAGTCAACTTTGGTGACTCTTGGTTTAGGACCAGGATTTGGGGGGGGGGGGACTTAAAACAGGTCTCAGGCTGCCTTAAATGATGAGATCCAGCCATCTGTATTTTTCTAGCACCCTCATCCTACAATGACTGGCTGTTGAGACAGGAAACCCACAACAATTAACTGAAACCTGATCGAGTTGTAAAAAAACATTCACACTCACATATGCCAAAGAGACAGGAAATCCACAAAACTTAAATCTTAAATTAAAAAAAAAGTTTTTAAAACGATCCCCTCTCTCACCTGCCCCCTAGCACAATAGAGATAGTTGTCAACTAACAGTCATCTGTTTAATGAACACTCAAAGGTACAATGGTGCTATCAAAGCACACTATCAAACAAAATGAAATTTGATTGTGAAAAAAGTCAGGTTCTACATTTAGGCAAGGAAAACAAAACACACAGGTGCAGTATATGTGGCACATTGCTCAACAGTAGCAACTGTGAGAGGGACCTTGGAGTCCTAGTGGACAACCATTTAAATAGGAGCCAGCCATGTGCAGCAGCTGCCAAAAAAGCCAACACAGTTCTAGGCTGCATTAACAGAGGGATAGAATCAAGATCACGTGAAGGGTTAATACCACTTTATAAGGCCTTGGTAAGGCCACACTTGGAATCCTGCAGTCAGTTTTGGTCGCTACAATGCAAAAAGGGTGTTGAGACTCTAGAAAGAGTGCAGAGAAGAGCGACAAAGATGATTAGGGGACTGGAGGCTAAAACATATGAAGAACAAATGCAGGAACTGGGCCTGGCTAGTTTAATGAAAAGAAGGACCAGGGGAGACATGATGGCAGTGTTCCAGTATATCAAGGGTTGCAACAACACATGAGCATGTAACAGATTCAAACTAAATTTAAACTGCTCCAAAACTAGACTGCAGAAAATACGACTTCAGCAGTGGACTGATCAACGCCTGGAATTCACTACCTGACTCTGTTGTTTCTTCCCCCAACCCCAAAATCTTCAACCTACAGTTGACCTCTCCCCTTTTCTAAGAGGTCTGTAAGGGGCATGCATAAGCGCATCACTGTGCCTACCCTCCCTATCCTATTGTCTTTTTTATCATTACTTTCTATGTTATGTTTATATAAACTACTATCCTATACTTGATTGACAAATAAAATAGATAGATAGAAAGAAAGATAGATAGATAGATAGATAGAGATAGAGATAGATAGATAGATAGAGATAGATAGATAGAGAGAGAGAGAGAGAAAAATAATTAGATAGATAGATAGATAGAGAGAGAGAGAGAGAGAGAGAGAGAGATAATTAGATAGATAGATAGATAGATAGATAGATAGATAGATAGATAGAGATAGAGAGAAAGAGGGAGGGAGATAGATAGATAGATAGAGAAAGAGAGAATTAGATAGATAGATAGATAGATGATAGATAGATAGATAGATAGATAGATAGATAGATAGATAGATAGATAGAAAGAAAGAAAGAAAGAAAGAAAGAAGAGGGAGTCAGGCAATTCTCCAAAGCACCTGAGGGTAGCACAAGAAGCAATGGGTGGAAACTAAACAAGGAGGGAAGCAACTTAGAACTAAGGAGAAAATTCCCGACTGAGAACAATTAACCAGTGGAACAGCTTGCCTCCAGAAGTTGTGAATGCTCCAACACTGGAAGTTTTAAAGAAGATGTTGGATAACCAAAACAAAGAACAATAAAGAATAAAGAAAGGTCAATAATGATAATCATTCCATTCCCCAATTCCAATGGGCCGCCCCGTTCCCAGTTCTGATGAGAAAACACCTGGTCACTTACATGCATCCCCTGGATCTCTCCCACTGCCATGCTGCAGATTGGGCAGTGAGCCTCTGAACGCCAAGGGTGCTGTCAGTCCTGGCACAGCCTGCTAAACGACAAGGAAAACCAGTGATGCGAGGTTCAGAAGCAGGAACCCCAAAGAGAGTCTTTCTGGGCCTGGAATTTTCCACACTTAGGTCCTCTTGGGTCCTTCCCCCTCCTCTTTCCCCCCCCTGCAACAACAACCCAGTAAGGTAGGCTGGCCAGAGAGAGAGACACAGAGAGAGTGGCTGGCACAAATTTCCCCAGGGTTAGCCTCTATGCCTTTGGGAGGATTGGAACTCAGATCTCTCTGTTCCTAGTCTAGCATCTTCTGTACTGAACTTAGAGCTGAGATGTGGATAAAGATGATAGATAAAGGATAGAGATAGATGATAGATAGATAGATAGATAGATAGATAGATAGATAGATAGATAGATAGATAGTGTTGTGGTTAGCTCTGGCCCAGCTCCTGCCCCAAGGAATGTGCAGGTGAATGTGGGGGAAACATCCACATGCCACAGGCCTGTTTTGCTCCTGATGGAATCTGCCGACAAAGCCTCCTCTCACCAAGGAAGCATGAGTGACAGGGAAGAGGGGAGTTTGGCAGACAGCCCAGGAGGAGATCAATCACCTGTATCATCCCTGGATTCTGAACAAGAATTAATGACACATCCACGCATGCGTAGAGTGATGCATAGGAGACAACAACTGAAGGATTATTACAAGAGAAAATGAGGCCACCTGTGGTTGGGTGGGGCTGCTGTAATTAGTGCTACAGATAAAAGGGCAGCCTGTTGTTTTAGCCTCATGGCAGTATCTGATTCATTGTTTCGTCAAGATGTGGTTTTTGTGCCGTTCAAGATTGTGGGTGGACTCTCTGGACTTTAGAATTGGACTCAATTTCCCAGTTATTGGGTGAGCAACCTGTGCCTTGTGTGTGCCAGAAAATCCCTTTGACACTTAAAAAGGGAGCTGTTTCTGTTTTTCTGTTTATAAAAACTTTTGGGTTTTCCTTTTATCGTGTGGTATGTGTCTTCCTGGACTAATTACCCTGTAATTACGGGCAGTTGAAACATGCTGGCAGAACGGACAGATAGAGAGATAGAGAGATAGAGAGAGAGACAGACAGACAGACAGAGGCAAGAACCAGGCAGATATGGAGAAAGATTATTAAACACACACACGCTCTATGTCAAACAATGCTGCAGCCCCCTCTCTCTTTATTCTCTAAGCTTCTGGATCAGGTTCATGTGGCCTATTTTCATTTTTGAAGACCTTTGTTTGTCTCCCACACTTAAAATCAAGCATAGGAGCCTAAAACTGGGCATTTGACTAATGAGTGTTCTAGTCCTCATGAACCCCCAGAGAATGTAATAGGAGAAGAACTGCACTCACAAGCTCATGATACAACACCCGTTCATCATCCTGGGAAGACAGTTTGCTCTCATCTTTCCTAAATAACATAAAAGAGGCAAAATGAATCCTTGGACAGGTTAATCACTTAGAGTCCATTAACTCAGTTTTGTTATCGTGGTCCAGAAAACACTGAGATATCCATTCAATTCAAGTAGTTACCATGACGCCACATTCACTTCTCAAAACAGTTTCCCCCATTTCACCATTTTCTGCTAACTTGACTTTTGCTAAGGCTTGTGGGAAATGAAAATGTCCAATCCTTGGATTTCCTTGTGGTCTCCTATTCACAGATAGACCAATCCCAGCTCTGTTGAGCTTCCGAGCCTAATTAAACCAACTAGGTCTTCCCTTTGCTGAGACTAACCAACAAATCAGGTGAACTCTCTATTTGAGAGATCTGAGAAAATAATATCACCATGCTCAATATCGCCATGCCCAAATTAGCTATCAGGGGTCTCCAACCTTGGTGACTCTAAAATGTTTAGGCTTTGCTGGCTGAGGAATTCTGGGAGTTGAAGTCCACAAGTCTTAAAGTTGACAAGGCTGGAGACCTCTGCTTCAGACAACAAGGAGAGAAGATATATGAGATATAGGAGAGACTATAGGACAGGGTACGGAAGGCACTCTAATGTGCTTATGTACGCCCATTACTGACCTCTGAGGAATCAACCGTGGAGAGTCTAAGGGTAAAGAGTTGGGGATTAAGGGATGATACTACAGAGTCCGGTAATGAGTTCCACGCATCAACAACTCGTATTTTTTTACAGTCAAGTTTGGAGCGGTTAATATTAAGCTTGAATCCGTTGTGTGCTCTTGTGTTGTTGTGGTTGAAGTTGAAGTAGTCTTTGACAGGCAGGACATTGCAGCATATGATCTTGTGGGCAATACTTAGATGATGATGATAATAATAATAATAATAATAATAATAATAATAATAATAATAATTTATTAGATTTGTATGCCGCCCCTCTCTGCAGACTCTGGACGGAGGTCATGTTTAAGGCGTCGTAGTTCTAAGCTTTCAAGACCCAGGATTGTAAGTCTAGTTTCGTAGGGTATTTTGTTTCAGTGACTGTGGATTAAATTCAGTGACTGTGGATTTACCAACCACGTCTGCTTGAAGTTTCTTCCAACATCTACTACTCTTTCAGTAAGATCATATTTTCTCATGTTGCTTCTGATCTTTCCCCCAACTAACCTCAGATTGTGCCCCCTTGTTCTTGGGTTCACTTTCCTATTAAAAAGGATGGAAAGAGCAAGAAATACTCAATTCTACTCATCCGAGGTTATTGTTTCATCTTCCAACATACCTAGAACAGCTCTCAGAGGGCTAAACAAGGCAGGGGCTGAAGATAAGGCAGACTCAGGGATGAAATCCAGCAGGTTCTGAAAGATTCTGGACAACCGGTGAGCGGGAAGTTTGAGTAGTTCAGAGAACCGGCAAATACTGGCCCCAGAGTGGGGTGGGAATGGGGATTTTGCAGTTTCCTTCCCCTGCCTTGCCCACCAAGCCATGGCCATCAAACACCACGCCCACCAAGCCACACCCACCAAACCCACCAAGCCACGCCCACCAAGCCACGCCCACCAAACCAGTAGTAAAAAAAATGGATTTCACCACTGGGCAGACCCCATCTATAAGGGAAGGTGATTCAGGGTCACATCTGATTAGATACACCTGCTCATTTTCCAAGTAGGGTGTGCCCAGATGCTGAGTTCCTTTAGGGCAGTGGTTCTCAACCTTTCTAATGCCGCGACCCCTTAATACAATTCCTCATGTTGTGGTGACCCCCAACCACAAGCCTAGCGCCAATTCTCCCAACAGAACTTTAAGCTGATTGGCAGGAAGGTCAGAGGGACGCCCCCACTGTAAACACCTGATTGGTCAGATTGTAAAAATATGTTCCAAGGTGCCAGAATAGAAACTTTAGTTCCTAACACCAGGGGAAATTTGTCTTTTCCCCATGGTCTTAGGTGACCCCTGTGAAATGGCTGTTTGACCCCCAAAGGGGTCCTGATCCCCAGGTTGAGGACCACTGCTTTAGGGGGACCCTGGTCCCAAAGTGGCTCCAACGTTTACCTTCTGCAGGCCGCACAGAGAACCACGAAACAGGCGGAAAGCAGGGATACCCCCGCAATGAAGAAGGGGAACCCTCCCACCGGTCCTTCCTCAAAGACGGACGCCATAAAACAGAGGCTGGAAAGCCGCTTGGCACAGGAAGCTGTAAGTGGAGAGAGAGGGAGAGAGGAAGAAAAATCACCCATTACAACCCAAGTAGTCCTCTACTTATGACCATAACGGAGCCCTAAATTCCCGTCGCTAAGCGAGACATTGAAAAGTGAAACTTGCCTTCCTCTCCGTAGCAAAGCACTGCAGCATTCACTTAGTAACCTGGTTGTTAATGGAATCTGGCTTCTCCGTTGACTTTTTTTTCCCTTGGTAAATAATTTTTTTATTCTTTCTCTCCAATCACAGTACAGTAAAAATTATAACAGCAACATCAAATTGCTTTACAATAAATCAGTTTCAAGAAGTTATAGTATACAAGCCAAATGCTACCACCTTCTCTTTTGACATCTGGATAAAAATAGCTGCACAGGTTTTTTTAATGCTAAACAAAAATACTATTAGCTAAAACCCCATTTATGCTGTTCCAAATTTTAGTATCTCACACTGAGTAGGCTGAAATGTTTCAAATCTCTCCTAATCGCTTCCATATCAATTTTCACGTATAGTCAATACTCCTAGCAGATAATTAACGCCTATTAATAAAATACCCCTGAAAGAAAAAAACATTTGAAATAGCGTAGTCCAAGGGGAACAAATACGCCAAATAATATCACCAATATTGCCAAATTAATCCAATTACAAACCTAATTACTAATTCCTTCATATATATACAATTAAAAATAAAAAGGATAAAAATAAAATAAAATTAAATCTGTTAAATCTAAAATAGAGAAAACAAAGAAACGTAAAAGAGAGAATAGAAAATTACACTAAGCTTTTCCGTTGACTTTTGATCACCAGGTGGAGGCAAAAAGGGATCACTTGATCCCCAGGCTGTAGACGGATGTCATAACTATGAGTCAATCGCCATGCGCCTGAGTTTTGATCATGTGATCACGGGGTTGTCAAAAAAGTGTGAAAAATGATCCGGTCACTTTTTTTTCAGTGCCGTTGTAACTTTGGTCACTAAACAAACAGTCGTAAGTTGAGGACCACCTGTATTTGCTGGTTGCCATTCATCTGAATCGCTCTTTTCAGAAACCAATCTTGGGGCCTTAAGTACTTGTCCCTCAGATGCCAAATTAATATGTAAATGGGTTTTATCGGGGTTAGTTTTTAGAGATTATATTCGACTTCTTTTTATTGCTTGTATCTTTTTGTATTGTATTATATTATGTTGTGAGCTGCCCTGAGGGATTGGGTGGCATAGAAGTCGGATAGATAGATGATAGATAGATAGATAGATAGATAGATAGATAGATAGATAGATGATAGATAGATAAATGATAGATAGATAGATGATAGATAGATAGATGATAGATAGATGATAGATAGATAGATGATAGATAGATAGATAGATAGATAGATAATAGATAGATAGATAGATGATAGATAGATAGATAGATAGATAGATAGATAGATAGATAGATAGATAGATGATAGATAGAGATAGATGGATAGAGGTCGGTAGATAGATAGATAGATAGATAGATAGATAGATAGATAGATAGATGATAGATAGATAGATAGATGATAGATAGATAAATATAGATGATAGATAGATAGATAGATAGATAGATGATAGATAGATAGATGATAGATAGATAGATAGATAGATAGAGACAGAGAGATAGATAGATAGATAGATAGATGATTGATAGATAGATAGATAGATGATAGATAGATAGATAGATAGATAGATAGATGATAGCTAGATAGATAGATAGATAGAGACAGAGAGATAGATAGAGACAGATAGATAGATAGATAGATAGATAGATAGATAGATAGATAGAGATAGATAGATAGATAGATAGATAGATAGAGGTCGGTAGATAGATAGATAGATAGATAGATAGATAGATAGATAGATAGATAGATAGATAGATGATAGATAGAGATAGACAGACAGAGATAGAGAGAGAGAGAGAGAGAGAGAAGAGAGAGATGATAGATAGAGATAGACAGACAGACAGACAGACAGACAGATAGATAGAGATAGATAGATAGAGAGACAGAGAGAGAGAAGAGAGAGAGAGATGATAGATAGAGATAGATAGACAGACAGACAGACAGACAGACAGAGAGAGAGAGAGAGACAGACAGACAGACAGAGAGAGAGATAGAAAGAAAGAAAGAAAGAAAGAAAGAATATGTATGTGGATTCCAATAAATAAGCATTTTAAAAGGCTCCAAAGATCTATATCAGGGATGACAAACCTTTTTTGGTTTGTGTGCCAAGAGGGTGTGTATTCATGTACCAGCATGTGCGCATGTGACCATGCCCATTACCTCACACACACATATGCGCAATCCTCCCCCCCCCCACACTGCCTCTGCACACAATCCCTCCCATCTCCGCGCATGCACACAGGCCTCACTGAAGCTTGGGATGGTGAAAAAAACAGCCAAATGGGCATACCGGAAGTTCGGAAAAATGGACTTCCTGTTTGCCCATCATGCTGTTTTTCGCACTCTGGAGCTTTCAGGGAATCTTTGTTGCTCTTCTCTGCCCTCTTTCCAGTTTCTCAACATCTCTTTTACATCATGGTGACCAAAACTGGATGCAGTATTTCCAAGTGTGGCCTTACCAAGGCCTTATAAAATGATACTAAAACTTCACATGACCTCGAGTCGGTCCCTCTATTTAGTGCAGACTACGAGTGTGTTGGCTTTTTTGGCAGCTGCAGCACAACGTGGACTCCTATTTAAGTGGTTATCCGCTAGGACTCCCAAGATCACAATCACAACCAAGTTGGCCTAGAAACGGAGGTGGAGGGGAACCTTCACAGAATAGAATTAGAATAAAATAGAAATAGAATAGAAATAGAATAGAAAATAGAATAAAAATAGAATTAGAATTAGAATAAAATAGAATTACAATAGAAATAGAATAGAAATAGAATAGAAAGTAGAATAGAAAATAGAATAAAATAGAATAAAAATAGAATAGAATACAATTAGAATTAGAATAGAAATAAAATAGAAAGTAGAATAAAAATAGAATAAAATAGAATAAAAATAGAATAGAATACAATTAGAATTAGAATAGAAATAAAATAGAAAGTAGAATAAAAATAGAATAGAAAATAGAATAAAATAGAATAAAAATAGAATAGAATACAATTAGAATTAGAATAGAATAGAATTCAAATAGAAATAAAATAGAAAATAGAATAGAATTAGAATAATATAGAAAATAGAAGAGAATTAGAATTAGAATTAGAATTCTATTAAATTTATAGGCCTCTCAACTACTAATGGACTCTTGGCGGTGAACAACAATAAAAAAACAATACAACCAATTAAAACCCAATACAAAAAGCTATCACATCTAGACCGGAGGAGAGTGCTGTGGATCAGTGGAATAAAATAGAATAAATAAATAAATAAAATAAATAGAATTAGAATAGAAATAGAGTAGAATAGCAGAGAATAGAATAGAATGTCAGAATTGGAAGGGACCTTCGAGGTCTTCTAGTCCAACCCCCTGCTTAGGCTTGAAACCCTACACTACTTCAGACAGATGGTTATCCAACATCTTCTTTAAAACTTTCAGCGTTGGAGCATTCACAACTTCTGGAGGCAAGGTGTTCCACGGATTAATTCGTCTAACCCTCAGGAAATTTCTCCTTAGTTCTACGTTTCTTCCCTCCTTGTTTAGTTTCCACCCATTGCTTCTTATTCTACCCTCAGCTGCTATTGACCCCGTCTTTTTTGTGGCAACCCCTGAGATATTGGAACACTACTATCGTGTCTCCTTTGGTCCTTCTTTTCATTAAACTAGCCATGTCCAGTTCCTGCAACCGTTCTTCATATATTTTAGCCTCCAGTCCCCTAATCCTCTTTGTGGCTCTTCTCTGCACTGTTTCTAGAGTCTCAACGTCCTTTTTGCATCGTGGCGACCAAAACTGAATGCAGGATTCCAAGTGTGGCCTTACCAAGGCCTTATAAAGTGGTATTAACACTTCATGTGATCTTGATTCTATCCCTCTGTTATTGCAGCCTAGAACTCTGTGGCTTTTTTGGCAGCTGCTGCACATGGCTGGCACATATTTAATTTAAATATTTCATGTAAAAGAGAACCCACGGCCCAAGTTGCAGTGTTTGAAGAGACAACTTACTTCACTGGTTCAGGAACAACAGGAAGCCACGGTCATGCTTACGATCTTTCCCAACGAGGCATGCTTACTTCTCATGGATCTTCTCACAGGATGGATCTTCTTGCAGATGTCCTTCAAGCCTTCAACTCTTGCTTGGATGCCGTTTTCCGCAACTCTCACACAGCCGTTTTCACCAGAAGATGTGAAGCAAACAACTGTGCAGTGAAAGATAAATGCTTTGGTTTCCTGCCTACGCGACGTAATGACAAAAAGGGGCTGTTTGAAACCAGACGGGCAGGTAGGCGGGGAGTGAATTGTTTACAGCTAGTCCTCGGCTTACGACCACAGTTGGGGTCGGAATTTCTGTTGCGAAGTGAAACATTGGCAAAGTGAGTTTTCGCTCAGTTTAGAGCGAAAACGCCTTGCCAGAGCTTTGAAGTGAATCAGGAGAGTCGATCAGTTAGGAACCTGGTTGTAGAAACATAGAAACATAGAAGATTGATGGCAGAAAAAGACCTCCTGGTCCATCTAGTCTGCCCTTATACTAGTTCCTGTATTTTATCTTAGGATGGATCTATGTTTATCCCAGGCATGTTTAAATTCAGTTACTGTGGATTTACTAACCACGTCTGCTGTAAGTTTGTTCCAAGGATCTACTACTTTCAGTAAAATAATATTTTCTCACGTTACTTCTAATCTTTTCCCCAACTAACTTCAGATTGTGTCCCCTTGTTCTTGTGTTCACTTTCCTATTAAAAACACTTCCCTCCTGAACCTTATTTAACCCTTTAACCTATTTAAATGTTTCAATCATGTCCCCCCTTTTCCTTCTGTCCTCCAGACTATACAGATTGAGTTTATGAAGTCTTTATGATTTCCCTTGCCACCGTTGTGAATCTCTGCGGTTGTTAAATTAGTTACCTGGTTGCTAAATGAATCTGGCTTTCCCCCATTGACTTGGTCGCAAGAGGGGACCACCTGACCTTGAGACACAACGACAATGGTCGCAAGTACAACTAGTCGCCAAGCATTTGAATTTTGATCATGGGACCTCGGAAATGCTGCAACAGACACTGTGTGGAAAACGGTCATAAGTATCTTTTTCAGCGCCATCGTTAACTGCAGCCACTAAACGAACAATCGTAAGTTGGGGACTAGCTGTGTCCCCAACTATTTCCACCCGCTTCTGATCATTGATGAGTTCTATTGGACTTTCTATGTTTCCAATGTATATATTAAAAAAACAGGAAGAAATTGGAAAGGTTCACGGTTAACAAGGGTGCATTATATCCAAAATTATTTAGCTTTAGTTGATGTTCTGCCGGCATGTTTCAACCACCAGTAATTACAGGGTAATTAGTCCAGGAAGACACACACCACACAATAAAAGGAAAACCCAAAAGTTTTTATAAACAGAAAAACAGAAAAAACTCCCTTTTTAAATGTCAAAGGGATTTTCTGGTACATACAAGGCACAGGTTAAATGCAGTCCAATTGCTCACCCAACAACTGGGAAATTGAGTCCAACTCTAAAGTCCAGAGAGTCCACACACAATCTTGAACAGCACAAAGACCACGATCTTGACGAAACAATGAATCAGATAAACTGCCATGAGGCTAAAAAACCAAGCTGCACTTTTATCTGTAGCACTAATTACAGCAGCCCCACCCAACCACAGGTGGCCTCATTTTCTCTTGTAATAATCCTTCAGTTGTTGTCTTCTATGCATCACTCTACACATGCATGGATGTGTCATTAATTCTTGTTCAGAATCCAGGGATGATACAGATGATTGATCTCCTCCTGGGCTGTCTGCCAAACTCCCCTCTTCCCTGTCACTCATGCTTCCTTGGTCAGAGGAGGCTTCGTCGGCAGATTCCATCGGGAGCAAAACAGGCCTGCGGCATGTGGTTGTTTCTCCCCCATTCACCTGCACATTCCTAGGGGCAGGAGCTGGGCCAGAGCTAACCACAACAGTAGATAAGTGGTCAAAGCAATGGAAACTGCAGTTTAATTTTTCCAAATGTAAAATAATGCACTTGGGGAAGAGGACTCCTCAATCTGAGTATTGTATTGGCAGTACTGTGTTAGCAAAAACTTCAGAAGGATT